>NC_091118.1:156910380-157210380 GCF_040183065.1 Periplaneta americana | reverse complement strand
TTTGCATAATATTAATTTTGTTTCCCATATCCTGACATTTTTACGAAAAAGTTAACCAAACTTTCATATTTTCACGAAATATTCACCAAAAACATGAAAAAATAAGCACCGAAATAGAGGTAAAATAATGACCACAAAATCACATCCCTAGTGATAGGGAAATAGTATTTGGGGAGATGAGTCCGAAGATTCGTCATATGATTACCTGACATTCGTCTTATAGTTACAAAATCTAGCAAAAATCATAATCAAGTAATTAGCCCGAGCGAGAATCGAACCCACGCCCGAGCTCATCTCCGCGTCAATACGCAATTGGCTACTGCTCGAGCTAAGCTGGTGATTTGACAAAAGCTATTTAGAGGCGATGAAATTATATAGTATGATACGCTTTTCCATACGCTTTTCTTACCATTAATCTCACAAAATAGAGCAAGATACAAATTCTGGTCTTCTCTCATGAGAAAAGAAAAGCTTACTGAGGTATAACTGGTCCCCTTCTGTTCTAATTTAAAATCCTTGCCACATCAATGAACTATGTAAACAGTAAAGCGATATTTCAACCTTTTCTTTTCATTATGGCGTTCATTATAATATCCAGACACAGTCTTCCTTTTCAGTCCTTTCCAGTAATGAAAGGAACTGGCCCGTTCTGATTTCTTTCCATCAGGGTCTTACAGCGCTAATGTCCTGTTCATCAGTTTTCAAACATTCTGGAATCCCTTCTTATTTCCTTCGCGTCTGCGCGATCTTCATCCACAAGCTTCATCCTTGTAGTATTTCCATGATCCATCCCTCAACCCCTCCCCCACTCTTTCAAATATGAAGCTACACGTCAAAAAACCATCCGAACTCAATAACCCGTTTCGTATATCCGACGAGCAAACTAAAAGTTTTGGACTACGCCCCCTCCTCCCTTCTCCGACGTCCTCAACCCCATCAATGATGGTGGAACCGTCGTACATTATAAAACGTTACGCTCGGATGATTTCTGTATGTTCACCCTAGTGAATAGAAATAGAGTGCTTCATTTTGTACAGTGTGTCACAATATCTTGTGTACCATATTTTCTGAAGACGGTTGAGTGTTGTAAAATTCTTGTAGGGCTTTGTACAGTATAGAATAAAAAATGGCGATCTATTTAATTAAATTTACGCCAGAATGTTAACAAATTTAAGCATTCTTTTTTATTTAATTACACGAAAACGTAATAGAACACACAAATATTTATTTAAACTAATTTTAACTCTTTGCTAGATTTGAGTGTTGTGTCAGTGAAGTTCTATAGTTTACAGTGGTAGTGCAAAGTATTTGCACAGTGAAATATTTTTGAGGTGTTAGTGAAATCAGGATAGTGTCAGTGAAATGTTTCATAGTTCCAGTGCAGTGAGTGAATTGATAGCGAAATGAGTGTAATGCTGAAAGGTACTTGTGCAGGTATAAACATATCATATATACTCGTGGTTTTAAGTTCTAACTTAGGGTTAAGATACAAATTAGATTTACTTTAATTAATTATGTTATATTAAGTGATTCATTTAATTTAGGATGCTCCTTGTTAATATTATTATATATTGCTACTATTATTTTATTATTAATATTATGAAGTGTAATTTATTATTAATTGTAATTATTGAGTGTAATTAGTTACCACTGTCACCGGGTATTTACCCATTTGCAATGTGAATAAATACACATACACATACCTGCTGATGTAATTGTTTTCGTAATTTTACTAACGTTACAAGCAGCATAACGCAAATAAAATAAGAAAAGAAATATTTTATCTGGAAAATTATCAAGTTTTGACTCATGTTGTATGGACATATTTTGATCCTGTAGACCGTCCCCGACGACTGTGAAAAGGACGGCACTTATACCCCTTACAGCCTATATAATTTTACGTAATGTTACAAACATAGTACATACGTATGTCCCATTTCTGATGTTTACCATTATTATGATTCCTAAATAGGCCTATTTAAAGTCTCAAGATTCATTTATAATTGGGCTATTTACAGCTAATAGCCTGGCTTTGTAGCTAGGATGTTTGTCTTATCAAACAAAATCTTGTGTTCAATCTTGATGCAATTTATAGTTTTCTTAAGGGATTACATACAACTTCGAGGTTAAAAAAAATTGATTTTCCATTTTTCTTACAGTAACGTATTACACTGCTCCATCGATATACGAGAAAGTCGATGTTCATCTACACGCGGAGCCATTCTCCTGCAATCGGCAAGCGGTAGAGCATGAAACTCGAGAAATACTACGAACAGAAAAAATCGATCATGCGGCAATGGGTATTTCAAAGTTGTTAATTTATTATAAAAAGTGAATCCGAAACAATGTTAATATAAATTACTTTTACTTTATATATGTAATATACACTGTATATAACTGTATATATACACTGTATATAACCTAGATGTTGATACAGCGTCGTAAAATATCCCAATAAAAAAAATATATAATGTCTTAAACTCTCCAGTAATATCCTTAATATTTGCACCGTTTTCCAGGCGTTGAATAATATTTACATTGTTAAAAAATATTTAGGTGTGAGCGTTTTGTGTGACATAATGACTTATCGATATGAGGGGGTTTGGATTTTCGTCACAACAGACCACATTGTACTGTTTTGCTGCTTTCTTTAGACTCTAAAGCATTCTAATAAATCGCCGGAGCAGTGTATGAACTTTTATTTTTATATATGTGAAACTATTTCTAAGATATCTATAAAATTGATTGGCTTATGCATTAAAATGTCCTGTCTTGCAAACGTATTACCAGCCAGCAATACGTAAAATTATCGCCTATTTTCTCAAAATTCAAAACTGTTTAAATCGTATCTTCGATATTTCTTTTTACATAATTGCATGACAATTTTCAAGGTCATTTTTCTCAGTAAGATCAACAAACTGTACCTCAATCTTTTTCCTAACTTTAACATAAATTTAGAAACAAAAAAGAATCAATGAAACATATTTTGTTAAAAATTTAAATATATGATTCTCTTATTTTAAAACTTCGTAACCGCATTTGAGGAAATTGTACAAGCAAGAAAAATAATTCTTATCCTTTTTATTCCCCAACTAATAACTGTTACATATTTGTTATTTATAAAATATAGAAACATTAGCACACTTACGAGTTGTTTTCAGCAGACACATTTTGAAAATATACACAGATTTCGACATTCGGTAACAATTGGACTTACTATGGGGTTTTAGAAGTAAGCCGACGATATGGTGAGAATTTTTTTTCATTACAATGCAGATATTCTAACCATTGAGCTAAGACTTATTAATATGGACATTACCTTTTGGGCAAAAAAAAGTATTACTAAAAATATTAAATATCTTGGGAGTAGTTTTTAAAGAGCAATTTGGTATAGGTCTAAAGAAAAATGAAAATTTTAAAATTCACAATTTCAAAAGACTTATGTAGACTTTTTTTCAAATTGGAGAGTAATTTTCAGATATTAAGCATATAAAATTTCATGAAAATAAGGCATAAGAATATGAAAAAATAAAATTTATAAACTATATAAATTTTAATCGTAGAAGAAATATCTGACTCCTTAATTTTAATCTTACAGATGTTATTCACGGAAAGGACTCATAGAACCCTAGTTGTACTGCTATTGTCATTCATTTTTGATCTACATATTTCGAATTCAGGCCTGTTCTTTAACAACATATAAAAAATATACCGGTAACACTATTAATCGGAATATCCAGTTTCGTCCACACCTGTGGAGTAACGGTCAGCGCGTCTGGCCGCGAAACCAGGTGGCCCGGATTCGAATCCCGGTCGGGGCAAGTTACATGGTTGAGGTTTTTTCTGGGGTTTTCCCTCAAACCAATACGAGCAAATGCTAGGTAACTTTCGGTGCTGGACCCCTGACTCATTTCACCGGCATTATCACCTTCATTTCATTCAGACGCTAAATAACCTAGATGTTGATACAGTGTCGTAAAATAACCCAATAAAAAATATCCAGTTTCAGGAGTCGAACTGTAGACCTTCTAAATAAGTGCCTTTATGGTTCTTCATATTCTGGAGTACAGACTCTAACAAGAAGACGTAACTGATCTGCCTCATGCCACAGGTATGTTGAGACACACTGTAGCTTCGCTTTTGTTTCTATACATTTGGCTCCCGTTTGCCGGCGGCGTCTCCAGAGCGAGTCTTTTATAATTTTCGATCTCTGTCAATGATGCGTTCCACAGTTGTTTATATTGGCATGCATCCGAGAGGGGGGAGACATGACACTCAAATGGAGCATAAAGACACCCATTCCGACTCCGTGTGTCCCACACAAACACGCGCCTGCGGACATTCGTAATATAGACTCCCTGTCACGTCCGTCTGCAACACCGCCACGGCTAAAAGGAACTGCTTTAACGAAATCCACTTCTTTCATTCAGTTTTCCAAATATTCTATTCGACTCCAGTGTTATGTCTTTTGCTGCAGTGTTAAGCTCCATATATTGGATATCGAAACTTGGCTTCTTTTGTAAATATTCATTCCAGAAGATGCTGTTTACGACTTGGTAGGGTATCAGAATTTATTTTTATTTTTTCGTAGTTTAATCATGAGAATATCTTTGTTTCGAAACACACAGAATAGCATCACTCCAAAGAAGTAAAATTAATCTGACCGTTCCACTGACATATTTCTCATTTGATTCAATTCAATTCAAATCAATTTATTTGTCCATTAGACATACAGTTTTAGGCTTCGTCAGAATACATTGAAAAACATATAAATACATTTTAAAAAACGCTAATAAAAGAAACAGTAAAATTTAGATAATACAATGAAAACATGAAATAATTTGAAACTTTTAAATTAAAGAAAACTAACTAAATTGCAATTAAACTTATTTATTAAAATACAATTTCATACAAATTTGTGTTGAAAAACTCAGCAACAGAAATAAAAAGGATTATTTAATAACCAATCGTAAAATCTAGTTTTGAAGCTATTGATTGGTAATTTATAATATTGACTTGGGACCTTATTATATAATTTCATCACCATAATTAAAAAGTTTGTGTTGCTCTTGTGTAATCTACAATATGGAATATTAATTTGTGCGAGATCATGCGTATTTGCTTGGTTTCCGCACAAAACCAATCCGCGGAAAGTCTAAAATTCCACATTCAGGATTCCCAACCTAACACACATAACAATTTCCCTCTTCTTACCGCTTAAGTGACATATTGATTTTACTGCTTTAGGCTTTTAACATATTATTTTTAGAGACGTTCAATATAGTAATAATTATAAATTGGAAACTTACCACTGCAATTTCACCAAAATTGCACTGTTAATTAATGTTTTTAAATATTTGCAAAAATTAAGTAAACTCTACAACTCCACTAAAGTTACTGCATTCGTGATGCAAGTAACATTAAGGAAGCCGTGAAAAAATCAACAAGATTCCAGACTCATCATAGACTGGGGGAAACAAAAAGACAGACGTATATCACGGCCTGCTGGAGTATAGTAAACACAGAAAACATTTTAAAGGAACAATGTTGAAGATAGATATTTTTGTTTTGCAAATTTGCCGTCATTGAACAGAAACCAAGATGGAGATTTCATTGCAACTAATTAGAAATTCCTCTTTCAGGTATGTAATACACGATCTTCGCACAAAATAATGTACGATACACGAGCGGTATGTTTTCTTTCAATTCTCGGAAATTAAAAAAGCTCAACTACGTTTCGCTTTTTCAAACTTTTCCTCGAACATGAAAACTTCAACATACCGCTCTTGTAACGCATATTATTATTGTTCACTATTTCTAATTTCATGATATGTATATTGGCCACTAATGAGTAATTGTCGACATTTTGTCGAGTGTAAAGTACTAGATCATATATATGATTGTTAAAATCCGTGATTGTCTGAAAAGTGGCCGACAATGTTCCAGATAGTTTGATTTACATAAAATTCTAATGGATTTCTTTTGTAAAATCAAGACGCTTCCAATATTGGTTCCATTTCCCCAGAAAATTAGGGCATATCGGATTATCGACTGAAAGAAAGGAAATTAGGCAATTAAACCACTTACATACAACAAAATGTTAGATATCAGTCATGACCCTTTGTATAAATAATTGTGGATCATACTACATTATAGCTCAGCAGAATAAGAAATGATGTAATAAGAAAGGAAATGGAAGTTAAGAACAACATTGTAAAGGATATAACAACAAGACAACTTAACAGTATTTGTTACCAAATCAGAATTTTGAGGACTATAATTAATCATGATGTATTAATGTATTTTTATTTTGCGCAAGTTGAGTCAAAGCTTTCATATGGCATTTGTTTTTGGGGATCTGGAACCATGTTGAATGTCATTTTATGGCTCACAAGCGTACTGTCAGGTGCATAGTGGGTGTTGACAGTAGAACTTCCTGTAGGGAATATTTTTTACAGTATAAAATTGTCACTGTTTATGGCATATATATTTTTAATGTATTGCAATTAATTTATTCAGATATTTCTGACTTTCGCCAAAATAGTGACTTTCATTCTTATGATACTCGTAATAAAACTAGTTTAAGTATTCCGGTACACCATCTTACAAAAAATATTAGCAGAACTTATATGGTTTCTGGTACTAATATTTACAATAGCTTGCCTGAGGATATTAAATATACAAATAATACTCTTAAATTCAGGAAGTATATAAAACATAAATTAATACATTTGTGTCCTTACAGTCCAGAGGATGCACGTGTGGTCCTTTGAACTCTTGAATAAAGTATGTTATGCTCGACCATGCCGAAATGTAGTAATTATACACCTGGTAGTAGCCCTTTAATGCACCTCATTAAAGTACACCTATTCATTAAAGTTCAGGTGTTCAACCAAATGACAAATCACCTTTGTACCATTATAAAACCGCAAGTATCGATTATTCTCGGATATGCGCTCGAAAGACAATTAGCGAAAAGTCACGGAGGCTGGAAATCCAATACTGTCGCAGAAGGTTATGTTCTGTTACTATAATAATTAGCGTTAATTGTAAATAATATTCAAATAAATTCAATTTTTCATCTTGTTTTTCAATTCTAAATCAATTTCCAGGTTATATCAAGACTAATGTTCATCTTATTCTCTACGTTATATCAAGGTCAATGACATTCGGCTTCGGAAAAAATCAATACTTTCGCGTCTGCGCACATCTCACAATTCAGGTCAGTTCGCTACTCACTTACATAACCATAACATGACCTACTTTTGAATAATTTCAAGTTAGAAATATGGTCGAGCATAAAAAATCCCTTGCGCTCGTTTCATAAACAAACATACTTGCGTCTTAATTACTACCATTATAGGCTCGTTGAATAATGTACTATTATTTTTTACTTATTGTAATTTTAATGTATTTAATGTATTTTATTGGCAATGTCTATGCATATTTGCCTGTGACAATAAAGTTTACCTATCTATCTATCTATCTATCTATCTATCTATCTATCTATCTATCTATCTATCTATCTATCTATCTATCTATCTATCTATCTATCTATCTATCTATCTATCTATCTATCTATCTATCTTGTCTTGTCTTGTCTTGTCTTGTCTTGTCTTGTCTTGTCTTGTCTTGTCTTGTCTTGTCTATGATGCGAATGAATGAAGAAAGATTACCGAGGATGGAATATGATTGTTTCCATCAAGGAGAAGGAAAAGAGGAAAACCAATGACAACATGGGAAAAGGACATTCTGGAAGCGATGGAGAAAAGACAGTTAAGAGAAGGACAATGATTGGATAGAGGAGATGGTTTCTTGTAGTACGAGAACTTTACTGATTTGGCTGTCAGAAGATGTTAATAATACATTGTAAACTGACTGAATAATCATAAAATAATTCTTTCATGTTTCTTATCGATCAGTTACAACAAACATGTATGTAGTGAAAACAAGCGCTAGATTCAAACAACAATATGTCGTCTGAAATATTTGGCATTGCAACAAACTAAGATATAAATTAATTAGACAGGCTAAATCTCAGAACACCGAAATGAATAGAAAATATATGTAACATACCATATTATATTGGATTACTGTATCTGTTGTATTATTTATTTTATTTATTTATTCATTCATTCATTCATTCATTCATTCATTCATTCATTCATTCATTCATTCATTCAATCATTCATTCATTCATTCATTCATTCATTCATTCATTCATTCATTCAAGACATAGTTGCACTGTATGACCAGAATATTTGAGTCAAGTATGCTGACGTTCGTTTCAACCAATCACGTGGAGTATTTATAGACAACTTTTCCATAGGAACAGCCTTGCGTGAGATGAGATATAGCAGTTAATCAGGTAGAGTAATACTTCACCTTTGTCGAGGCAATTCGTTAGCGAGCACATGAAATATGGCTCACCGTATTTATGTTTGTCACTGTGACAGGATCGGAAGGCGTTCTATCATGTACACAATGCTCCCCGCCCAGAACTTGAATATTGTAGTTTTTATAATTGTCCAATTACTCTTATTTCGCTTCCTTCTTCTGTTCACTTATTCCTTGAGCTAATTCACATAAATATCTTCGTTAGGTATAGCCGAAATTAGATGTGTTTGAAGGTGGCAAGAAGAAGAAATATATTTTGAAATAAAGTCTAAAAGAGAGACTGAAAATAATAATAATAAGACCGGTAACACGAAGTTCTTGGAGGAAATAACGACTCTTGAAAATACGTACTTGATTGACTTTCTAGTAGAGGTGAAAGGAATTGGATGATATAATACAAGATAGTAGGCAAGAGGAATTCTTGGAAAATGTGGTTGGATTTTTGACAAGAGTCTACGGAGCGTAAGCAATTCTGCTCCTCGCAATGCCGAATGAGGGCGGAAAGAGGCGAATGCTATTTTTGTTATATTTCTTTGCACCTTTAGAAATAATTTTGTGGTTCAATATTTTATAAACTGCTTTTGTAGGAAATTTAGTGACAATTCGCTTCCCACGAAGAGGGCCAGAAATAAATTCAAGCCACTATTTTGTCCACAATAAAGTACCCACGTACATAATGATAGCAGGAACTTCGTTTATTATGACAGACGAACTTTGTTATAACGAAATCGGTTTAAGCGACATTTCATATAGGCTATCTGTGTTGTTTCTGTAAAGGGAGGTAAGTCATAAAAATGAGTTTGGAGATAAATGAAAATTAAAATTCGGATCCTTATTGCAAATAATTTTCAACACAAATAAATCACATCAACTGCAAGTATTCTTTTGTTTTTTGCACACTCACTTGTATAATTTAACTTGTGTGTTCATCTGGGGAACAAAATTCCATCTGCACAAAAAATGACTTATCCCTCTTTACCCGAACACCACAGATACAGACGTGGACAAATTATTAGCAAAATTGAAGATTTTTATTATATATCTTTACAAAACGATTCTTCAATTTAGACTACAGTTGACATTTTTGCGTAATTCCAAATGATTAGCAAAATTGAAGATTTGTATTGTATATTTTATAAAATTTAACTCTTCAATTTGGACTACATTTGATATTTTTGCATATTTACAAATTATTAGCAAAACCTGAGGTTTTTATTATATATTTTTACAAAATTCGATTTTTCAATTTGGAATACAGTTGACATTTGGGATATTTCCAAATTATTAGCAAAACTGAAGATTTTTATTTTATAGTTTTACAAAATTTGACTCTTCAATTTAGACTGTAGTTGAAATTTTTGCTAATTTACAAATTATTAACAAAATTGAAGATCTTATATTATATAGGCTACTTTTACAAAATTTAACTCTTAAATTGTCAACTGTAGTCTAAATTGAAAAATCAAATTTTGTAAACAGAATTATCATAAAAATCGTCAATTTTGTTAATAATTTGTCCACGTCTGTATTATAGCATCAAATGGCATCAAATATTCTGTGCCATGTACTAATTAATTCGTCATAAGATACGTAAACTTATTTTCCTGCCTTGTTTAATGCGATATATAGGCTCCATATTCCAGCTACCTATAAACTGGAATGAGGTTGCCTGATTCGAAATATATGTGACGTCACAGCGCAGGTACACGTACGTTCGTATACAAAGCAGTTATTATACACATCCTTTGCCCTCTTCCTCTAGATTCTAGAAAGTCAAAACCGGGACGCAGTCATAGTGAGTAGTCTTATCGATCACTGCTCTTACTAGTCGTATTATTTAAATAACTACATCTTTGTGGCTGATTGAAGGTTCATTGCAGAGGTAAAATGCCTTAGGTAAGACGCTCAAGAGTGTAATATTGCAGGACATAGTTGAAGATATTTGAACTAATATTTTCACTGCCAATATAGACAACATTACATATAAATTGTGTAAAATAAACATACAAGTGACAAAAAACAGTGCACTGAAAGACACTGCAATACCAAAAGGCACAGAAAGTATGTTGAACGTAATCCAAAAGAACCAGTACCATCACAATCTGAAAATTATGAAGATATTAACTCGACGTTTAGCATGGATTTGTGTAAGTTACCATGATGTTCAGTGCCAACATTCCAATTAATAAATTAAATAATGTACATTTTAGGGAATTTATAGAAAAATACATAGAAAATTAATGGGTTATTAGTGAAGGGCGACATATGCAATATTCTAACGAAACACTACAAAAATATCAGACAATAGGAATATCTTGTACTACTTCATACACCAATAACGTCATGTCTTATTGCAAGTATTTGTTGCAATATAAAATCATTTCAAGTGACATCCGCATATGTTCAAGTTCCGTAACTTACGAATGCACGTTATTATTCACTGCAAAGATCACGACGAAAATGAACATCACGGCTCAAGCATGTGTTTACTAGTATACTGTAGCTTCAGAATGTCGGGAGTTGACTGTACTCCACGAACACGCAACGACGACCTGTTTGTTTATATCTTTACCCGTTGCATTACCTGTGTTCGGCGTACTATATACCCAATGTGTCTTTAACTTCAGTTTTTAGATAGTGGAATACGGAGCCTAGCGATATACACACTGTAAACGTGCATATAACGCCGTTGACATGCATAATTTTTAAAGATAATACTACGAGTGAATTTATCCAAAGTAAATGAATGACACGAGAGTTATAACGTCATTAATAAGCTGTGTAGCCTATATCTAAGAAATAAGTCAGTTTAAGCAATACAATAAGTGCAATAACAAACTCATGATCTTTCTTTACATCCATTTTTTATTTTCAATACAAACTGAATCATTATCGAACGTCGGGTTTCTTCGTATCCCTTGACGTCGTACACCGCCAGATATAAACAGATTGAATAACATAACTCACTATTTTGTAGGGTCCTAGGCTCGTATTGACTCATTTGAGCGATATTTGGGATTACCAATTGCAGCTGAACTTCAAACTTCGGCTATAACTGACCTACCTTTATATACAGATAGAAAAATCAGTATTTTGTTTTTATTATGTAACAATAATACGTACAAAATATAAACGTAATATAAAGAAGCTATTTAAACACAACTGCAGGAAGGTCATTCATAAACATAAAACGAAATATTTAAAACAATTAAAATAAGCAATAAACAATTTAAACTCACAAGACTTGCGCTTCTACTATAGACTACCATCGACCCTTGTTCATCCATTTTTGTTTTGTTTGTTTGATGCTTGTTATGACTGTAATATTGGTTACTTCTTTTCCACCGAAAAAAGTACTAGTTAAGCACGATAATTTTTATACGATAACGTTGTATTTTCCTGCGTGGGACTATATGAATGTATGAGTGAATTAGTCAGTGTATTTTACAAATAAATAAATAAATAAATACATAAATAACTAAATGAATAAGTAAATACATAAATAACTAAATAAATAAGTAAATAATTAAATAAATTGATTCAAAGAAAAGAAACGAACATGTGATTTTAATAGATTTTGAATGAAGCATAAAATACTGTAGTTACATATTATATATGAGATTTTAAGACAAGAATATAAATTGTATAATAAATTTACATGTTCAAAGATTTCAATAGTTCTCATTTTGTGCTTGCCCGTATGCAAAATTAAGCGCATACCTTCTATTCCCTTGTTTATACTCGCCATGTGCTTTATAAAATAAAATAAATCTTTAAAGTTCCAATCCAATTATCCTTGCGTCTTCTTTCTTCTCTCGCTCCTTGACTCGAGAGCAGAGGCTACAGGTTTTTCTTCTTGTTGTTTTGAGTAGAAATATTTATCACGTTTCACTTATGAAAAAAAAACTGGATTTCATTCTATATACGCACTTCACTTACTATTCTGATGGCATATGCATATTCGTAATTACTTAGTTTCGTAACTACAATACAAAGAACGTCGTGTTAAGACAGTTTTGTTATTGCAAAGTTTTTTTAGATTAAAATTAATATTTATTAGAAAAAAATAGTTGAACATTAAAATAGAGTTATGCGTTATTCCAAGTCGATTTGACACGTTTAATGCAATTACTTCAATTTTAAATACTTCATACGGTGTTCAAATTTCTTATAGACTTCAATTGAAGGGTTCAGAACCATAGTGGGCCAAGCGCCATTTACTAAAACCTTAGAAAACAAGGGTTAAAATGAAGTTATTACCATAATTCAATGGAAACATATAGCAAGTAACATAAAGTATATACATTAAAACTAAATGATATGTCAACCTTCATTAAAGTGTGGTATTCACTTGACTTTAACCCTCGCTTTCTCCGTTTTTAATAAATGGCGCTTGGCCCACTATGGCTCTTAACCCTTCAATTGTAAACGTTATAAAACAAATACAAGTCTAAACGCTGAATTTTTAAACAGTCTCCTGGCTTACCGATGCACTTCCTCCACTTCCTTCATAGTCATCTTGAGTTCTTCTCTGATTGTCTTAGAGATTACAGCGAACAACTTGGAGAAAGGGTTCATCAAGATATGAGAGAAATAGAAAAGAGTTATAAAGCCAGGTGAGATGAAGTGATGATGGCTAACTGCTGTTGGTCTATGAATAGAGAAAATGTGGAGCTGCAGCATACTGTAGAAGGCAATCTCGAAAACAACTTACAGATGAACAGGAAGAGATATTGAAAAATGAAGTGTCTTCATGAGACTTGAAAGGAATTGAACCTAAATTGTGAATATGAACAAGTTAGTGCTGTTAGATTTTGTTTACTAACTTACTTACTTACTTACTGGCTTTTAAGGAACCCGGAGGTTCATTCCCGCCCTCACATAAGCCCGCCATTGGTCCCTATCCTGAGCAAGATTAATTCAGTCTCTATCATCATATCCCTCCTCCCTCAAATCCATTTTAATATTATCCTCCCATCTACGTCTCGGCCTCCCCAAAGGTCTTTTTCCCTCCGGCCTCCCAACTAACACTCTATACGCATTTTTGGATTCACCCATACGCGCTACATGCCCTACCCATCTCAAACGTCTGGATTTAATGTTCCTCATTATGTCAGGTGAAGAATACAATGCGTGCAGTTCTGTGTTGTGTAACTTTCTCCATTCTCCTGTAACTTCATCCCTCTTAGCCCCAAATATTTTCCTAAGCACCTTATTCTCAAACACCCTTAACCTATGTTTCTCTCTCAAAGTGAGACTCCAAGTTTCACAACCATAAAGAACAACCGATAATATAACTGTTTCATAAATTCTAACTTTCAGATTTTTTGACAGCAGACTGGATGATAAAACCTTCTCAACCGAATAATAACAGGCATTTCCCATATTTATTCCGTGTTTAATTTCCTCCCGAGTATCATTTATATTTGTTACTGTTGCTCTCAGATATTTGAATTTTTCCACCTCTTCAAAAGATAAATTTCCAATTTTTATATTTCCATTTCGTACAATATTCTCGTCACGAGACATAATCATATGCTTTGTCTTTTCGGGATTTACTTCCAAACCTACCTCTTTACTTGCTTCAAGTAAAATTCCCATGTTTTCCCTAATCGTTTGTGTATTTTCTCCTAACATATTCACGTCATCCGCATAGACAAGCAGCTGATGTAAACCGTTCAATTCCAAACCCTCTCTGTTATCCTGGACTTTCCTAATGGCATACTCTAGGATTTTGTTTACTGTATAATTAAACATTTTCAAAGATTTCTTTATTTCATTTAATTGTGTTAATATTGCATGAATGGAGCTATAAATATGGCAGTTCTTCACATCATTATAACATTTTTTTCATACGTGATAGGCAAAAATCTGTCTTCAGATCCTTCAACAAAAGCCAACAATTAATCAAAATCACAAAATCAACCTTCGATATTAAGAGCTGTATTCATAAACGAGACTTTGGATGAAGACTTCCCAAAGTCGACTTTCGTAGTAAAGTTTAACTTTGTTAAAAGTCCTATTCATAGACAATACTTCTGAGACTTTGACTTTGACTTCGGTAAGTGGAGATTTGACGATCTTGTTCTAATGTTGGCAATCAAAATCACTCCCTTCTAAACGAATTAAATTAATAGATAGGGGCCTAGTTGAAATAGAGTAGGCATTTCCACAATCAAAGCCATCTTTTGAGTCACAATTCAATGAAACAATTGAACATCGGTACATGTTAAGCAATTGTTAATAGTTCTTGCAGTTTTACATAAGAATAATATTATTCGAGGGCTTATTGTGAAACTAACGTAAGTACAAAAATTTACATTTTTAAGTCTTTACACCAATCGATAATAATTTGTTCTTCTACCTGGTCATAAAAAATCGTAACTCAGTTCCAACAGTCTTGTATATAACACAATTCATAACTACAAAGCGTGATGGTTTAGCTTATCTGAAATAGTATTGCCTGTTAAGAATTTTGTTGTGAATAAAACATCTATTGCAGTTACGTTAGTTTCACATTAAGCCCTGAAATTATTCCATTGTAAAATAGTTTTGTTGTGAAGATATGGAAGATAAGATTCCACCAATGACAGACTATGAAAGAGGCATATTATCCAGCTGACAGTTGGCAGAGTTATTCCCTGCATGTCTGCAGAAACTACTTAAAAATTATTTGAACTCGATATGTAGAAAACATTATTATTACGACCGCAAGGATTATAAATTAACTGCATTTCCAGCTGTATAATCTATCTTCTATAAAATTAAATAGTAAGAATCAATATTAAACTATTAATCCTTGCCTATAGCTTAAAATCGCGATGAAATAAGTTGTATTGTTTATGGTGGAATAGATAATCCTCTTTGATTATTCATCAATGAAAGTTGAAACATGACGAGGATATTTAATACTGTCTGTTTATCAAACCTGTACCTTGATTTGAATTTATAATCTATAATAATACGCTAAGGAACATGAGAAGCTTTAATAAGCTCCTAGATATCTTCAATATTCTCGGCAAATTCAACAATTTCCCAAATATCAGTCATTTTCCTTTTGTCCACGAACGAACGAAAGTCAAAGTCAAAGTCTAGATTTTCGGCGACTTCGAAGCAAAGTCACGATTGAAGTTTACTTTCCTCAAAGTGTCGACTGTGAATAGGAAAATGGTGACTTTGTACTTTCCAAAGTCAACTTTGGTCCAAAGTCTTGTCTATGAATACGACCTTAAGAGCCTTAAATCAAAATTTAATTTCGCAACTCTGTGTAATGCAATACGTATATATGTATCCGTGTCAGAGTATTTCATTGTCACAAAATTTAACGCTGCAATTTCTGTTATAAAACCGAGAGTGTGAAACGTTATTGATGTGTTACGCACGAGTAATTAATTGCGAGTGAATACTGTATTCGATGGCAACTTTAATTCGCTGTGCATTATTTCTAAATTAAACCGAAAAATAAATATGTTGGCAACACGAAGTCGAAATACACATCGCACGGTGTACTATGTAGCTAAGGGACGTGGTATGCGTCTTTGGAAACCATCCAGTACTATTCCAAGAAATGAGAAACAATTATGAGAGCCGGCAGGCAGTTGTTCTGGTATCCCTATGCTACATATTGTATCAATTTCAACTCTTCCTTCTGTTGTATATCATAATAGAAATGTGACCATCCTCTGTTAGGCGATTTGTTTAATTTATTTGAAAAAGCTTATAACAAATCATTTTTATGTGCAATGTAAAAGCCAAGTTAGTAGAGCTTTTAACATAAAGTTGTATGCCATTAAATACAAGGGGGAGGTAGGTATATTGAAAGTTTCTATTTTATATACAAAGATAAGGTGGGACATTAAAAATAACGTCTTCTTTTTCTCTAGAGTTCTTAGATCGAAGTTTCACACTGGCTCAGTTCGTGATCACCGGGTGTTTGTTAAGGAGCTATACTGGACTGTAACGTGTAAGTAAATAATTTTTTGATTAATTAATACATGCGGTATATTTAAAAGTTTTATGTATGTATTTATTAATACTGAAAACTTGGGTATACACCCTGTGGCAGAATATAATATACAATAACATTACAATAATTATAGCAATAAAATAACACAAACAGGCTAAAACAAACGTAAAATTAACTCCAACTATAAATAAATAAATGCAATGAATCTATACTATCAATAAAGACTATGCTATAAATAATGCCTACTATAAGCAAAAGTGAACCAAACTTACAAGTATTTATATTAAACCCAACTATTATCAACTTAAGTAATCACAAGTCACCTTAATTGCATATCAACTTAATTAATTACAAGTCACCTTAATTACTTATCAACTTAAGTAATTACAAGTCACCTTAATTGCATATCAACTTAATTAATTACAAGTCACCTGAATTACTTATCAACTTAAGTAATTACAAGTCACCTTAATTGCATATCAACTTAATTAATTACAAGTCACCTTAATTACTTATCAACTTAAGTAATTACAAGTCACCTTAATTGCATATCAACTTAATTAATTACAAGTCACATGAATTATTTATCAATTTAAGTAATTACGAGTCACCTTAATTACATATAAACTTAATTAATTACAAGTCACCTGAATTATTTATCAACTTAATTAATTACAAGTCACCTGAATTACTTATCAACTTAATTAATTACAAGTCACCTGAATTACATATCAACTTAAGTAATTATAAGTCACATGAATTACTTATGAACTTAAGTAATTACAAGTCACCTTAATTACATATCAACTTAATTAATTATAAGTCACCTGAATTACTTATCAACTTAAGTAATTACAAGTCACCTTAATTACACATCAACTTAATTAATTACATGTCACAACTCAGATAATTACACTGTACCTACAATTAAATTCTCAGTCTAATCTTTTCAACCTTTTCTTAAATGTATCAATTGATTTTGAGAGGACCACCCTGAAAGATTGCCGCAGGTAAGCTGTTCCAGTCTATTATTGTGCGGTTAACAAAGGAAAATTTTGCCACGTCTGTTTTTTGTTTTCTGCATTTAAACTTCCTAATATGATCAGCCCTGCCTAAGTATGATGTGTCATTAATCTAGCATTGATATTGGTCCATGCTTTGTGTCCCATTTGTGGCTTAAACAAAGCGCTAAGTATGGCTTTTCGTCATCTTGATTTGAGAAATTCCTACCCTAAGTCTTTTATTATATTTTCGCCATGTCCCTTCCCAATTTTGACATATTTTGCTGCCCTGCTTTGGACCTTTTCTATTGAGTCAATTTCGTTTTGTCTGTACGGATCACAACCTACCGCCCCATATTCCATTATTGGGCGAACAAAAGTTTTGTACGTTAATTCTTTTGATCTAATGCTTGTAAGTAAAGCGACAATTACGTAATTATGCTGTAGATAAGCCAGTAACGTTAATTAAATAAGAATATTATTCAGTATAAAATCCGTACAATATTAAAATTGCAAGAATGAAGACATTAAGAGGTTAACAAAAGGGAAATTGTTTGTTTTATCATTAGAGGGGCCACCGGAATAGCTCAAGGATGGGGAGCTAGACTCGTAAACTGAGGTTGTACTAAGGGGTAGGTTTTAATTTCTTCTAGACTGATTACCTGGTTGGATTTGTTTCCAGAGATTTTCCCGAACTTTAACTAAATTATTGTAACATGTTATTTTTATTGCGACATACAGTTACAGGTGTAACATTGTACTGACACTGGCTCATAGCTACAAGTTAAGACTCTAACTGTTCAGAAAAATTTGAGACACATATCTGCGCAATTTACTCATATAATTATCGAAACATCTTACCGGTGTCAAATCCCAGATCCTTTTTCTGACAAGGTGCGAGAAAATTGATCAAATACGGAGTTATTATACAGGGTGTAGCAGAATAATTATTCCTTATTTTCAGATGTGATAGAGGACATGAAAATAAACATTTTTTTCTTAATAAAGTAGTTTCCGGAAATACTTCGTATAAAGACAGAGCTCATCACTCACATTATGGCTGCATTTATGTTTCAGCTATTCTTGTTACCATGAAAGTAATAATTGAAGTTATTGTGTCTTTTATGTCACAAAATATCACCTGTGAGAACTATTTATTTAATTTCGTGGTATTAAAATGCATCGATATACAATTATTGAAGTTATAGACATGCATAAGGCATTTGGAGCAGCTTACGGCAATGCTAATTTGGCAAAGCGAATCTATGAGGAGCAACACCCTCAGAGTCATATTCCATATTAATATTCGGTGCACCCGCACATTTCGGCTTAAATTGTCTAAACGTTAGAATGAAACATTTTTGTAGAATTTTATGCAAATTTAAAGTAAAATATATGTGCCACATTTCTCATTTTCTATTTGAAATAGGCCTACGCATTAGTTGTCAGAATTATTGTAACACAAAATCGCATGGTTTTGTAAAGAATTTTATTGCCACAGATGAGTCTTCTTTTTTTACTTGGTTATTTATCGACTCTGTATCAACTAGGCCTAATGGGTTATTATGGAATAGGTAATAGTAAGATGGTATCTGGCGACATGAGGTCGAGAATTTGCCTATAGATTATCTGACATTCGGCTTACGGTTGGAGAAAACCTCGGAAAGAAACCCAACCAGGTAATTAACCAGTAATTTAATTGTGATTTTATTGTTCATGTTATAGTTGTAATCCCCTGGTAGAGGGGCAGAGAAGGCCTGATGGCCTTATCTCTACCAGGTTAAATAAATAAATACTACTACTACTACTACTAAAATACTAGCCCAAACGGGAATCGAACCCTGGCCCGAGCGCAACTCAGGATCACCAGACAAACGCGCTACGCTACGCCGGTGGTCGGCAGTGTGTTTTATAGACTAGCTTGGATAACATATGCATATTAAATTTAATTATGCCCGTCTGAACACCTCGATAAGGAGAAAGGTTGTCTGAAGCTTGCTCTAAAAGAATAAACACTTCAATACATGCGTGTGATAATAGAGATGAGCCCAAGAAAAGAACCCGTCGGCTAGTACAAGATTTTTTCCGGGCATGAAGCAAACAATAGATCTGGAAAATGTAACGTATAAGCTTCGTGGATCAGTTGAATTGCTGTTAACTTAGGTTTGAATCGCTCTGTACATGAGTTGGGTATAAGCATATTGCGACTATTGGGAATGAAATATAAAAGTAGATGCCACCTTCTCAAGTATGCGTCCCATTTACTTCACGGTCCAACCAATGTTGTATTTGTACTCTATGAAATGAGGAAAACACCTGGATCAGACCTGCAGAACTGTAGCTCCTCAGAGCGACTGCTTTCTTACCCCCTTCTACCCCACCCACCTTTTCTACCAGTGTGGTCTTGGCGATCTAGTTGCGCTCAGCTATATCAACAATCATCCTAGCGGCGGCAGGTACACAATACGCGTACTGCAGTTTGAAGAGAACTGAAACATGGCAAAATCTAAACCCGTGAAGAAATACTACTTTCAAATGAAATGGGAGTATCATTATTTTGTTGTTGAAGAATACGAAAGAAATGTTTGTTTACTGTTTCCCATCCAATTTATTTCTACTCGTCATTTCAATATTAAACGATACTTAAACAAAGTCCATATTAAGAATTATGGACTAGACAACCTTTATTATTACGAACTGTATATTGATTACTTACCTATGGCTTTTAAGGAACCCGAAGGTTCATTGTCGCCCTCACATAAGCCCGCCATCGGTCGCTATCCTGAGCAGAATAATTCAGCCTCCCAACTAACACTCCATATGCATTTCTAGTTTCGCCCATACGTGCTACATGCCCTGACCACCTCAAACGTCTGGATTTAATCTTCCTAATTATTATGTCAGATGAAGACTACAATGCGTGCATTTTTGCGTTGTGTAACTTCCACCATTCTCTTGTAACTTCATCCCTCTTAACCCCAAATATTTTCCTAAGCACCTTATTCTCAAACAACCTTAACCTCTGTTATTCTCTCAAAGTGAGAGTCCAAGTTTCACAACCATACAGAACAACCG
The DNA here is from genome assembly GCF_040183065.1 of Periplaneta americana. NCBI lineage: Eukaryota > Metazoa > Arthropoda > Insecta > Blattodea > Blattidae > Periplaneta > Periplaneta americana. The sequence goes on along the minus strand of NC_091118.1, from coordinate 157,189,941 downwards.
GTAGGCCTAATATAAATATTTTGCAAATTCTAACTTTCAGCTTTTTGAGAGCAGACTGGATGACAGAAGCTTCTCAGCCGAATAATAAAAGGCATTTTTCACATTTATTCTGCGTTTAATTTCCTCCCGAGTATCATTTATATTTGTTACTGTTACTCCAAGATATTTGAATTTTTCCACTTTTTCAAAGGATAAAGTCCACACCTGTGGAGTAACGGTCAGCGTGTCTGGCCACGAAACCAGGTGGCCCGGGTTCGAATCCCGGTCGGGGCAAGTTACCTGGTTGAGGTTTTTTCCGGGGTTTTCCCTCAACCCAATACGAGCAAATGCTGGGTAACTTTCGGTGCTGGACCCCGGACTCATTTCACCGGCATTATCACCTTCATATCATTCAGACGCTAAATAACCTAGATGTTGATACAGCGTCGTAAAATAACCCAATAAAATAAATTCAAAGAATAAATTTCCAATTTTTATATTTTCATTTCGTACAATATTCTGGTCACGAGACATCACCATATAGCCTACTTTATCTTTTCGGGATTTCCAAACCTATCTCTTCTAAACGGATTATTTATTATATATTGTTAAATAAAGGACATCACTCGTTGTGTTTATTTTGTATTGAAATGAATAGTGACATTTATATTAACTTTCAAGTTTCATTACTTAAATGCTACAAATTTATGTTTCCGTAAGTGAAGAAAGGAGGAAAGTTTTGGAAAATCTAAAGCAGGCTAGGTGCAAAGAAATCTCAAAGAGACTACCGACAGAAAATCTAGCATAATTGTAAACTTTGAAACGACATAACGCATTATAAATATAATGACTTTATTACAATCTTTTTTTAAAATCACAGTGCCGCCACTGATAAACTTTCCCACATGCAAAGAATGTCAACAACTTTACGCAGAAGTCAATCATCCCCAATAGAAGTGGAGTGAGGGTGACGTCATATTTCCCCTACTTAAGGTTCCGCAGGCCTGACCTGGATCAACGGTCCCTATGACGAAGTAAATGGACGATTTTGTGATTAGTGAAAGAATGATCACAATAAAATTAGCCTGATTTTGTTTCAAAGAATCTGGGATTGCTGTAAGCAAGGAAGTTTACGATGCTGTGACTGAGAAAGATTGCAAGCTAGTGTCTCGCATTTGTTCGTGACCGGTGAGAAAGCTTTCCAGCCGAGGTGCTGAGGAAGTATAATTTTACATTGCTAACCTGTTCGTTTGTTCTACATCTGTTTGCTTAAGTCTGCATAAGCGATGACTCCACCCTACACGAGAGGCTGTTTCCTTAAGGGTAACTCCGGCTTCACGAACAGTGATTACCTATCTGCACATGCTTCATATCCTGCTTTCCATAGTGATGAATGACTTCTTGCAACAATGGGATGTGCAAGTTCTCATAGTTCACACAAAGAGAAGTTCGTGTTGTATGATAATGGCTTACTACCCTCTCTGTTTCTGTTTCTATCTCTCTTCTATAATTACTGTTCAATCATATAAGTAATGCCGACATTTATATGGGGAAAGATGCAGGGTCGTGGCCCATTTCTTTTAGGGCTCGTTCCGACATTTGTCTTAGCATCTAGGAAAACCATAGAAAATCACTGTTTTGTGTTTTTAATATATTTAGAAAAATACTCGTATATTATACTTTATTAACGTCCTTATATTAGAGTTCTCACGTGCAACGAATATTTCTCATAGCCTACTGTTTCTGCATGTTTACTCTTTAAGAGTATTTTTATACTTTAATTATTAACAAATCACTTTAAGTAATAGATGTTTGGCAACGCTGTTATTGAAATTTTGACGCATGCTTCACCATAAGACCTGAGTACCGCTTAGCGTAGAGTGTTTTCCAGAGCGGAGCGTGCAGCAGAATTGTTTGCTTACATCATTTCCCCTCATTGCTGCGGAGAAGGAATTAATTCGTTGCTATGTTGCAATTTTTTCTAAAAGCAAAGTCAATTTCGACTACGTAAAAATTAATAAAGCGAAATTGCAAAGGGAAATTATGATCCTTTTATCTTGAGGATTTACTTTGCGACGTTACTGTCACTGAATATCTTACACTCTGTATAATAGAATAGGCCTATATTATATAATTATGCATCAATTTTGTTCAAGATCTATTTAATATAATTCCATGTTTTACTTTCAATAGGTGAGTTGTTTTCCCATTCCTTAGTCATTCATTTCTATCTGATTGTGGCGTATTTTAATTGGCGAAGCGATCAGATGAAGATTTCATAGTTTTTTATGCAAAATATACATAATATTGTTATAGAAAGAGAAAGATTAGTATTTCATAAACCCTAGTATTATTTATGTTTGATTATATTAAACTTACTTATTTTTTTATTTCAGTAGGTTATTTTACGACGCTTTATCAACAGCTTAGGTCATTTAGCGTCTGAATGAGATGAAGGTGATAATACCGGTGAAATGAGTCCGGGGTCCAACACCGAAAGTTACCCGCATTTGCTCATATTGGGTTGAGGGGAAAACCCCTGAAAAAACCTCAACCAGGTAAATTGCCCCGACCGGGAATCGAACCCTGGTAGAGGGGCAGAGAAGGCCTGACGGCCTTATCTCTACCAGGTTAAATAAATAAATCTAATCTAATCTAAATCTAATCTAATCTAACCCGGGCCACCTGGTTTCGCAGCTAGACGTGAAATTTACTTATTAATAAATTGAAGGAGGTCATGATAACTGAGTCCACACCTGCGGAGTAACGGTTACCGCGTCTGGCCGCGAAACCAGGTGGTTCGGGTTCGATTCCCAGTCGGGGCAAGTTACCTAATTGAGGTTTTTTCCGGGATTTTCCCTCAACCCAATATGAGCAAATGCTAGGTAACTTTCAGTGCTGGACCCCGGACTCATTTCACCGGCATTATCACCTTCATCTCATTCAGACGCTATATAACCTAAGATATTGATAAAGCGCCGTAAAATAACCTACCAAAAATGATAACTGATTCCAGCTAATCAGAAGAAACATAGGCATTGCCTCAATTCTGTTTCTTTTTGTTATACAGAGGCCCTATTTTTCACTAAAGGAGATCTAGGTTGGACTCCTGAAAATGTTATATTTGAAGCTTCGAGGCGAGATAGGTCACAAGAGAAGGATGCAAAGCGGAAATCTGTGTTTTAATAAAATCAGTACTAAACTCTAGGGCTTGGAAATGAGGTTCTTGAGAAGAATACAGAGCTGTACAAAACTAGATTGGATCAAGAATGTAGAAATGAGAAATGAACTTAACATAATAATATTCATTGAATGAGAAAAGTGATAAGGAAACAATTAGAGAGCCAATTTAGACCCATAACGATAGATTGCCTAGGATTGCTTAGCATTATAAATCTCGTAGCAGACGTGATCAGGACAGGTCACGAGAAAGGAAGAGTTACTTGTAATGTCGAACAAGCAACATTGCCTAATTGTCTGAATTAGCAACGCAATTGTTATTATTTTAACCTATTCTGTTAAAAAATAAATTTTGAACAAACAGCAACTTCTCCTCTGGGACTAACTAAACTCCGATAATAGGAAAAGCAACAACATTGAAATACTTTATAGGGAAGCTAGAGAAAGAATGATTCAAATCAATTTTGTCATTCGACAACAATTGTTATTCATATTATTTCATATTAATAAAATCTTAAAGAATTTCACTTAGTTTAAGGGTATATGTACGTGAACGACCACAATTCATTATCAGAAAATGCAGGCTCTAAATTTCTCAAATTTTATAAGGAAGTGAACTCACAATTGGACAAAAATTACAAGGTACAATAACAAAACTTATTACAACTTAAATATCTCATAAAATTATAAAAAAGGTTACTAATAATATTTTTAAGAATTCACTTTTTACTTTAAATTAAATTTTCCAAAATTTGAAAATTTTCACACATATTTCATAACTCCGCAACCATTAGAGATAGAATTCTGAAATTTTGTATACTGATTTAACATGAATTTATGCAAAAGATAGACTATAATAATGCCCATTTCTTTGAAAATAGAAAAATTAGGTCACAAAACATTATGTAAATTGTAATATATTTTATATAGGACAATTTAAAAATTAATTGTATTGAAATAAACAACTCTACATGTCTGAGAATAGTCTACTTTTCAGAAATAAGTGTTTATTACATGCAGGAAAAATATTAAAGATGTCAGAGAGACCATAACAATGTTATGGTTACTAAAAGATGTAACTGCAGAATTTGTTTGTTTTTTTTTTTTCATACTCTGATAAAACTGGTTTGAAAAATATTATTAGTAACCCTTTTTATACTTTTGTCAGATATTTAAGTTGTAATAAGTCTTGTTGTGGTACCTTGTAATTTTTATCCAATTGTGAGTTCATTTTCTTATAAAATTTTAGAAATTTAGAGCCTGCATTTTCTGATAATATTTGTGGTCGTTCACGTACATATACCCTTAAATAAAATTGTTAGCGTCTCCAAAATCCGTGTATGTGTGTGTTTTTCTTTTTTAAGATTCTGCAGAAGATAGAACAAAGCATTATCACTTTTAGTCTCCTTCATTTTCAAAACTACTTCCGATAGCCTATAATTTCAATCATTACGAAACAAATGATGAAATTATACCGAAAGCAGCTTTGAAAATCAAGGGAATTAAAAGTGGCAATGCTTTTTTCTTTCTCCTGCAAAATATATAAAAAAACACACACATAGCGGATTTTGGAAGCACAGTGACGATAAATCAATCAAGTCACTACTTTTGGTATTGCCAAATTTGTAGGCCTATTTGTTTGGATGAGTTGATTGTATACTTACTTACTTACAAATGGCTTTTAAGGAACCCGAAGGTTCATTGCCGCCCTCACATAAGCCCGCCAGCGGTCCCTATCCTGTGCAATATTAATCCAGTTTCTATCATCATACCCCACCTCCCTGAAATCCATTTTAATATTATCCTCCCATCTACGTCTCGGCCTCCGTAAAGGTCTTTTTCCCTCCGGTCTCCCAACTAACACTCTATATGCATTTCTGGATTCGCCCATACGTGCTACATGCCCTGCCCATCTCAAACGTCTGGATTTAATGTTGAGTTGATTGTATATAATTATTATTTACAATCAATGTAACCCGAACGTAATTTTAATAAAAGATTAAGCTGTGTGTAGGTACAGATAACTAGCTTTCTTCTCAAATTTCAATACCTAGTTTCATTCAGAATTGTCCCTCTATAGTCATGACAGTGCCGCGGGAACAAAAATGAAGCTCGTAGAGATCTAGTAATTCAGTAGGAATTGTTACGATTTAAGGAGACACACTTCCTACGTTGAAGAATTTTGTTAACTTTCAGCTAGTTAATATTTTGAGATATCAAAACATGTCCCTTCTTGTGCATTTATTTTCATATATCACCTGCTTATACACAACTGTAAATAAATAGGTTGGGAAATTCCAGTGAGGTAATATTTATAAATAAAGCTCTAGTACTTACAGGTTGGTATTTTAACTATCCTTAGGGCGCAACTGATAAATTATGTAGCGAACACTTGTATTTTGTCTGGGAGACGTCTTGATAGAAATCTGCAATTTGGACATGAAAGTGTGTCCCGAGGCTATAACAAGACCTGATTAATGTGGTTACATACAATGGATGTTGTTTCATGAACTGTGTATACAGCAGGACACAGACCACAATTATTTTATTCTAGTTACACAAATCTTAATCTGCAACATTCTTGAAAACAATCCGTCGTTAATCTCCTACTTGTCAGCCTCTAGCTTATCAAAATGCTTGTCGGTGTTTACTGAAAGCAGTACAAATGTCATAAACTACACATGTTTGCAGAGGATTATTTTTGGTTTTTGTCTATGGCGAGATACATAATTTTGGATGCTCCATCGAAATACATTGCTACGTCAATGTTGGAGAAAATCGTTGTTCACCTACTTAGACATTACATATGGATCAAGTCCCCTGCAATCGGCAAGCGGTAGAGCATGAAGTCGAGGAATATTGTGGACAGGAACACAGCGAACTTATGGGAATAGGTATTTAAGAGTTTTTAATTCATTATAATATGTGAATCTAATGCAACGTTAATACAGATTAATTTTATTTCTTAGAATATATCTACCTATTAAATACAATAATAAATAAATGAATGAATCAATAAATAAATAAACTTTTTAATTTCACTCTAGAATATGGCATTAGGAAAGTTCAGGATAACAGCAGGGTTTGAAATTGAACGGTTTGCAACAGCTTCTTGTCTATGCGGTTGACGTGAATATGTTAGGAGAAAATCCACAAACGATTAGGGAAAACACAGAAATTTTATTCGAAGCAAGTAAAGAGATACGTTTGGAAGTAAATCCCGAAAAGACAAAGTATATGATTATGTCTCGAGACCAGAATACTGTACGAAATGGAAATATAAAAATTGCAGATTTATCCTTCGAAGAGATGGAAAAATTCAAATATCTTGGATCAACAATAATAAATATAAATGACATTCCGGAGGAAATTAAACGCAGAATAAATATGGAAATGCCTGTTATTATTCGGTTGAGAAGCTTTTGTCATCTAGTCTGCTGTCAAAAAATCTGAAAGTTAGAATTTATAAAACAGTTACATTACCGGTTGTTCTGTATGTTTGTGAAACTTGGACTCTCACTTTGAGAGAGGAACAGAGATTAAGGGGTGTTTGAGAATAAGATTTTTAGGAAAATATTTGGGGTCAAGAGGGATGAAGTTACAAGAGAATGGAGAAAGTTACACAACGCAGAACTGCACGCATTGTATTCTTCACCTGACATAATTAGGAACATTAAATCCAGACATTTGAGATGGGCAGGGCATATGAGCGAATTCAGAAATGCATATAGAGTGGTAGTTGGAAGGCCGGAGGGAAAAAGATCTTTGGGGAGGCCGAGAGATAGATGAGAGGATAATATTAAAATGGATTTGAGAGAGGTGGGATATGATGATAGAGAGTGAATTAATGTTGCACAGGATAGGGACCGATGGCGGGCTTATGTGAGGGCGGCAATGAAGCTCCATTGAAAGCCATTTGTAAGTAAGTAAGTATAAATACATAAATAAATATACATAAATACATCAACAACTATTGGCTTGAACTTTCCACAAATATCCTTAATATTTGCACCGTTTTATAGGCGTTGAATAATATTTTCGTTGTGAAAAATATTTAGGCGTGAACGTTTCGTGACATGGGGCCCTATTCATAGACATTCTTACCGCGAGCTTTCGGTGGATGATCAGCGAACTAACGTTTTTCGTATTCATAAACCAGTGTTAGCGATATGATATGATATGAATCCTGTTTAGCACGCTCGTAGCGCGGGCTAGCGAAATGTCTATGAATAGCACCCATGATGCCTTACCGGTATGCGGGGGCTTGGACTCTCGTCACAACAGACCACGTTATACTGTTTTCTGCTTTGTTTAGTCTCAAACGCATTCTACTAAATCGTCGGAGCAGTGTACACCATTTATATGTCTGTCACTATAGTACATGCTGTGCTACTCCAATAATGTGAAATATGCACTAGTTTCTGACTCCGACATAAAGAACTTAGGCTACATTGACAGCTTATAGAGGTCTGTGACCCTATTTTCTCAAAATAATATTTTGTTTCTGGTAATATAAAAATATAATGTAAAAATTCATACATCTAATTACCAAGATATTAAAAGCCACTAGGACGAAAATCTAAGGGAAGATATTGAAGATTATGAACGTAGAGTTTAAGGGAAGTTGCTCCTTATCGTATGCAAAATAAGGGTAAAAATAGCCTGTCTTCAAGCGGTCATCAATATATAATTTATCAGAGCTGTTTCATTTTTTAGTGATGTGTATATACACATTAAGCTCCAAAATAGAAAAAGAACTGTTACTGTAGAGTAAATATTTCCGTTTAAAATAATTTTTTAATTTAAACGTAATTTTGTTCATAAATTCACTACATGCCTGTGATAGGTGCAATCTATTCACTTATTACAGCACACATTGAATTGAAATTTTAGCCACTTATTGCGAATATATACTAAAACACACCCTAATAATAATAATCCGTGGCGCTAAAACCCGTGAAGGGCCTAGACTGACTAGCCAGCTGTTGGCCTTACGCCCACATGCCGAAGCAGAGGTGGACGATCATCCAACCAGAATGGAGGTATCGTTTGGTTAGCACGATGATCCCCCCAGCCGTTATGGCTGGCTTTCGCAATCGGATTTCGCTACATATCGTAGCTCCCCAACTGCATCACGATGCTGGGTGGGCACCGGTCACAGACACTGGCCGAAATTTCATGAGAAAATTTCTTCCCCCATGATGATTAAAACCAGCGCGCATTCCATAACGCGAATCCTAGGCAGGATGCCTTAGACCACGACGCCACGGCGCGGGGAACTAAAATACACCCTACCAAAATTATTAATATATCAGGCAATATTATGGGCATACGGCTTATACCAATCTTCACCTTAAAAATATTTCAAAAAATATTTTTGACGGTGAAGATTTCCAACACAGTTTCATTTCTTATTCAGTCTGTCCGTTTTACAAGCTCCATTCTTCTCGATATCCACATTTTAAATGCTTCCAGTCGCTCGTCTTCACTTCATCATAATGTCCATGATTCTGCCCCACACTCTACACAAGGCACTTCACTAATCTCCTCCTTAGTTATTTTTCCAAAGGTACGCAGAAGATGCTCTTTTTTCTGTTAATTGCTTCCTTTGTTATTGCTACCCTCCTTTTGACTTACTGGCAGCAGTTCATGTTACTACTTATAGTACACCCAAACTATTTGAAGCTGGCCTCTTGTTCCACTGCCTCATTTCGAATTCGCATGTCTACCTTCTTTAGTTTTCATGCGATTACCGTTGTCTTAGCCTTTTTTGGATTTATCTTCATCCCATACTGCTCACAGCTGTGATTTAGCTCCAGTAGCATATCCCTTATTATCGTCTCCTCTTCTACTAACACATTCTGCATTAAGAGCCAGAATTTTAACTTTTCATGCGCCTCATTTAAAAAACACAACATTGTTTATAGGCAAAATCTACAGGATGGCCAACATGTTAACATGTCGTCGATGACATGTTAACTAACATAACTGCTTTCGAAACTTCGGCTTCCATATTCAGATGGTTTTTATTACGTATCGAAAATTGCATGAAATCAGGAATGGGGGGATCTTATTCAATATGGTAAGTGCATTCTAATCAATTCGAATACTTCATGAAAAATGTAGTAATTTTTTTATGTTTTCACAAACTGTACAGTAGTGGCAAAAAACCGGACCGACTCTTGTAGCTGATTTCAGAGCCTTGTTCACTCCAGAGCACGATAGACTGGTAACTAAGACTTTCGTGTTTCGAATCCTGCCTGGGAAGGAAACTTTTTTTTTGTTTCTTATTCAAATTTATTCACAATACTTTTCGAATGCTGCGATATTTTACTACTTAGTTAACTTATTATTCCCATAACATGAATTTTACCAGCAATCGGAAAGTATTGGGAATAAATTTGAATAAGGAACAAAAAAAAAAGTTTCCTTCCCAGGCAGATTCGAACCACGAAAGTCTTAGTTACCAGTCTATCGTGCTCTGGAGTGAACAAGGCTCTGAAATCAGCTACAAGGGTCGGTCCGTTTTTTTTTTTTGCCACTACTGTACATCTTATGCGACATTTTTTTTCGCATTTTTTTAATAACCACTTAATTGCACAGAAAAAATATATCAATGATGGAATAAGAATCGTAAGAAAAAATAGAAGTACTTGGAAATAATCTCAGAGGTTTGTTAAGAGATCTGATTCCAGTCCCTTTCGTAAGCGATTGCCAATTGACAGCTGGAGACTTCAAAGAAAGACATGGCAGTGATGAAAAAAATAAGAGCAGTGTATAAAATGAAACAGGTGTTTCTTATTTTAGATTGTATTTTGTTAGTATTAAGATATTTATGTACAGTATAGGCTCTACATAAGTATAATAGAAATTTATAGAAACGTCGGAGCACGCTTTTGCGCTGGCGGGATATTTCACTTCGTTGTGTGTTTCTATTCCCTGGGAAAATAATGGGTCACGTTTTGGTATACGGTTTTTCGGAACATAATGTAGCTCGTTCTGGGGACCTGGCAAGGTGCGAGTAGGGTTGCTGGAGGTTGGCTGGTCTTCATGATTAGTATTCAAGAGCTCAAGCGCGTGAGGGGAGATTTAGTGTTTGGGAATGTCTGATATTTCATAGGCTAGAACCAAGCAGCGCAGAGAAGCTGTCTGCCTATAGGGAACTGGCAACAACAACTAAAAAGAAGACGGCTATGTGAGACACAGTTTTTTATAAAGAAGCTTATTTTTATTCTACTTAAATTAATGGATTCCGTAGCGTACTGCAACTTGTACAGATGCAATCTTCAATTGTACAGTAATATGTGAGATGTGAGACGACAATTTTATTCTCATATAAGCAAAAATCTGAGACGAAGATATGACGTTTAAGTTACTGTACTCTTGTTTAGAAAAATTGTTTCGCAAGGTTATTGCACCTATTTTGTCTTACAGAGATTGTTACTGTATGTACTTATAGAAGTTTTCTGTATGGCAGTGATAAGCCATACATTTTAGAAATAGAATTTTCATAGGTAAAATCAATATCATAAGAAGCTTTAATATTTTAATTAATATTTGAGGAGAAAAATTCGCTCCGGCGTCGGGGATCGAACCCGGGTCCTTGATTCTACGTACCAAGCGCTCTGACCACTGAGCTACGCCGAATTCAATCCACAGCACCGGACCGAACTCTCCTCCTTCATTGTTTCCCTTTCAAATAATTAATTAGTGCCTAATTATTTATTCAGTCATTTCTTATCATTGTTGTAAGACTCCATTAAACTTAAACATATGTATATTATTTATACTTTAACTGCCTATTGCACAATATGCTCTGTTTTGTGGCAGCCTGTTAATACAGGAAGCTGTTATCGTTTAGATAAATGAATAAATAAATTTAAATTTACAATTTTTCAATTTTTATAAAATTCATACATAACTTTTTTAATTTAATACTAGAACTATCAGAATTGACAAGATTAGGATATTTAAACATAAATTTGTTATATATTCTTGGGCCTAAATTACTACTGTGATTAAATACTGTAGCAGTGTTGCATTTTGGTTCAAATAATCTTAAAGAATTTATGCCTTTTGTTTCATAACTATAAGAATACAATTCAAAGTTATTTCGATTTTTATGTATGAATTTTATTAACAAAATATAATAAATTTGTCTTATGTTAAGAACATTAAAGTCTAAAAACAATTTTTGAGGTGGAAAATCAATAGGTTTATGAAGACATATTTTAATTATTTTCTTCTGTAATAAACAAAATGGATTAAAATTGGATTTAAATAAGCTACCCATTCTACAGTTCCATACATAATTATAATTGTCAATATAACAGATGTTATTCTGTAGGACGAATTAATAAAAATACCTTTAATATTTTAATATTTTAGATAAATTAATTAAGTCAGAACCCGATTAAATTTATTAAAAAGGAATGGAAGCCTCGTGTGATATTGAATATGACTATTTCGTGACTAGAAAATATCATCATAGATAGGAAGTTCGTATCAAAACAGTAGATTTCAGTTGATTACAGCCAGGAGTATAGATCTCACCCGTGTCTCGCTCTGCTTTAGCTCGCTACAGACGATAAGTAGTTCACATAAACAGCGCATAGTATGATTCTGTGAAGCTGTGTACTGTACAGTCGTGAATAGTTTGAGGGATATTGTTAATTTATATAAATATTTTTTGTTCTGAATAAAGTTGGCTATTCTGTTATTACAGTAGAACCTCTATTATCCATGGTAATGAAAGGGGTGGACTGGACGGTTAATCGAAAAAATCGGATAATCCGTACCATAAAATATTTTTGTAAATTAAGTGAATAAGAGCTGAAGTTTCGTCATTTCCACCGTGGTCGTATGTTTAACATGCTAGGTAGTGCATCAGAAGTTCACTATTTAAGTTCTGTTGTCAACGACATGCCTTTAAGGGGCAAGGAAACTTCTTGTAATGGCTATCAGCGGAAAGATAGGAATAGTAGGCCTAGAGGTCTCGTGTTGTAGATTTATATACTCTAACACATCTTCATCTCAAACAGCAGAAATAACTAAAATGCTCTCTCAATTAATATCACTCAATAAAAGAATTATATTCCAATGGATACTATCCCATTGTGGAATCCTGGGAAACGAGAATGCGGATGCTTTAGCAAAGAAGGGCAGCACTGCTACTTACAGACCTGTTACTAAATCTACGTATTACTCTGTGAAGAGATTTATTAAATCTACATACTTAGACTTCAACAAACAAAATTTGATAACACAATCCCAAGGGAAAAAATGGAACTCTCTGCATCAAAATTCACAGTTAATTCCCGATTTACCAAGAAAATCGTCTGTAGCTGCATTTAGATTGGCAATAAGCCATGATTGTTTGGCATAGAATTGGAATATATCAGTCCCCTAACTGCCCATTGTGCAACTCAAACCAAGAAATGGATTCGGAACACCTCAAAATCTGTAATTCAATGGCTGGTCATGATAATATCTTGGAAAAATATTGGAGTGCAAGAGGTCAAATGACTTTATTGTCAAACGCCTGGCATTAGAAAACAACACCAACGTACTCTATACACTTTATCCTTAATTTTTATTAAATCGCACACAGTTGTAACATCAGTCTCGTATTCTGATGCGAGATGAGCCACAGTTTCTCTTTCCCCAAATCACTCAATTATTTGCATTGTTTCGATACCTGTCAAAAAACGTTACCTTTTCACACTCATGGAATACATTTTATATAGAAGTTGTACAGTACGGCAACTCAACAGTAGACCAAACTGGATAGGCCTAGTAAGTGTTAAGACTTGTAAAATACTCTCTAGAAAAAATACGTACTAATATAACGTACAGTAGGCCTAGTACTTCATATGTTTATGTCGCAAAAAAGAAAAGAGTGAGAGAAAGATAGTCGGATAATCCGTCAATCGGTTAATAGGGTGTCGGATAATCGGGGTTCTGCTGTATTGTATTATTTACGTAATGTTAATATTATGCATGATTTCAAAAAAGTAAATTAATCTTTTACTAAATAATTATCCAAACAGGATTGCGTAACACGTTTATTTTTTCCCGAATTATTCTTCGTTAAATGTTGACGTCTCGTGCTGCTATGCATTCTGTTATGTTGCAGTCCAAATTCAACATCGGAATTACGATACGAACTTCCTAGCTAAATTATTTTAGATTGGGAGTTACGAAGTTTATTATTGCAAAATTATTATTTCTTTATATTATTCGCTTATTATTTTGTTTTTTAAGGCCGTGGACGATTGGAGCACATGTTTGGTTACCACCCGGTTGTACGTGTTTGTCGTTCTGGTTCACTGACATTGAGAGCTGCGCTACTACTTTTCACTTGGTAGAGTTATAATCCAAGTTCGCACAACTTAACAGTTTTGGTACCAACTTCCTAACTCTGATCATCGTCATCATCATCATCCATATGGATTAGACTAATCAGTCTGTTCCGGTGGTGTTTAAGAAAGAATTCCACCTTTACTAAGGTCTTTCCACCGTAGTAGTCATAGGCCTATATCTTATCATTTATGCTTTGTGTTCCCACTTTTTGACATATATCTATATTTTATACTTTATCCATAATAATCGATCATCCTTTCACATATCTTAAATACAGACTATAAACGATAAAAACTGCCAAAAACAAACAAAAAAAAAACAAACAAACAAACAAACACAAAACCAAAAAATTTGCATGGAAGATTCAGTAATCTAACACGTAACAGAGGGACTTTGATGGCTATGCATTGCCTCCTTCCCGCTCTAATGTTGCTTCCGACTTGTTCTATCGCCACTGCATAGTTGCCACGTCTTCCTGTCACACACTGTTACCGATATTCAATGAAATTACAGCAAAATCGTTAATGTTACGCAAGAAACTAATAAAGCACACACTTGTTTGTATTTTCTCTACAAAATTCCCAAACATCACTTCTTCAACGTTTACCATTTTCTTGGAATACGCAGTCCAAAATTCAATTAAATTGCTACTTTTCTCAAAATCTATTCACAAATGTCAATAATGATATTAGACTACTCTGATTTATCACTCAAAAGGGCCGTATTTAGTCCCCTTCGATACTGTTTAAACAACAGAATTTAAAGTTTTTAATGTCATAAAATTAAAAAAAAAAGATAAATTTTATTTTTGAAATTGTTTGGAATATTGAAAATTTTCTATGAAATTATTGTTATGTGACTTTTCATTATGGCTCATGGAAGCCTATATCTTAGAGTTAAATTCTCGTTACGATTTCAGCACTGAATAATGCGTTAACGTTTTCAAATGAAATAGAAGTTTCTCTTCTTCTCCCGTAAGGACTGAGTATGTGCCTTTCACAGAATCTTTTGTTTTTTTTTTAAGCGGTAAATACGTGATGCTGACCATATGATCTGGGAATCCCATCATTGGTAAATATCGTCGTTGTTCCGACAGTAATTACTATGTGACATATTTATCGATTTTCAGATTTTTGCTCTATTAAATAACTTAGATAGTGATACAGCAAATAATAAAATATCCTATATGTAATTATATTTCTTTTTTTTTTCGAAAATGTAAGAATTCACAGTCTCCTATGCACTACTACCATAGAAGAATAAATGTGTTTTTCTTCCTACTGAAAAATTTCATATTTTGCACATAGGAGTTATTGCAGGAACAACGACGATATGTAACATCGATTTAGCCTATAATTTGAAATGACCTGAATCATCATCATCATCATCATCATCATCATCATCATCATCATCTTTCGATCACTACTCACTATGACGTCACAACAGCTGGCCTCGGCAACCGGCTTAATATGGAGATTTTTCTGTTTTATTGAATTTATGCTATGTTATCACATATTTTACTTTTGTGTCATGCCAACCAGATGACCAATAAGCGTCACTATAAGTTATAAATACGCGCATATAGCAGTGCGTAATAGATGGAAAGGTTCCATATTTTAATGGCGATAGTGGTGGTGATGGTGGAAGTGTTGCATATAACGTTCATGATAGTGTATATGTCATGTTGATATTGCCCTTGATGACAGTAAACAGGAGGAACAGGTGAACAGTGATGGTAATGTGAAAACTGAACACTCTATCATGAGAACAAGAAATGAAGGAAAACAATCTCTTGCCTATAATTAGGTTTTAAGAAGAAAGTATACGTATAGTGGTGCATATCTATAAATTATATCTGACAAATTAAATACCTACATGTTTTAAACGCATACCCTACGTCGTGTGTAAAAGTAATAATTCATTCAAGACAGATTCTACAGTAGATGCACGCCTCCTGAGAGAGCTATACGAATATTGGTCATTGACATGGCTAAAGAGAGGAATGGCTCTCACTGTATTTCATACCCTATTGTTTTTTTGTTTCATATCTTATGATGTCCTTCTTCACTGTCGTTTATCGAATAGAATTAATCCTAAACTATATATATTAATATCTGTAAAGTCCCGCATTCGATGTCTCAGACCTATTAATCAGATTGAAGTTTTTTTTTAGTTTGAAGCAAAGATTAAAGATTATTAATGTTTGGATCGTCCTCTGATTGAGGTTCTAGCTGATATGTACAGAAACGGAAATAAAATTGATAGCTTCCGTACTGTTTAAGTTTCGCTTACAACATACTGCGCAAGCCCCTGTATAATTATATCTACTTGTGCACAGTGTGCGAAATTGTTGTCTACGTACAGCTGGAATCCCATCAAGACTCGCTTAAAATTTTAATCCCCCTCCCACAATTTACTTCCATAAGATAATCCAGAAGTGGTGATAATTTCGTCAAAGGTTACTTTTGTCTCTCTGCTTGTTTTATTTCTTACATTTCGATTAATCGTCTCAGAAATAACTTCAAACTTATGTACTCGAAATATATTATCTATGTTGTAATCTCTATCTTAGCTAATATCATTCTCTAAGTAATTGGAGTGGCTAACTGTACAGTGTACACTCATTATCTTAATTTGCACTGGCTCTTTGCCACAAGGCCATCAGTTTTGCTTTTCTTGTTAAAATTTCCATGTTATATATATGTACTTGACAAATTTGATTTCATTTAAAAGTGTATTTTTGTAAGGCAGTCTCTGTAGACCTATCTTGGGGAATAAGCAAGTCAGCAAACAAGAGCATATTTTGGTATTGTTTCTCCATATTCCTGAATCCATGGTGTGCTAAAAATGTATATTTTCTTACTAAGTTATCAGTATAAATATTTTTAAAAAGTGGACGATATGCTACATCTTTATCAATCATCGTAGCTGATAGACCTTCATTTATTATATTTCTTTTTCGTATCTAGTTCATACTTTCTTCAATTGTGTTTTAATTTCAACTTATTATTTTCGGAAAACGTATTATGTGTCTTTCACGTGTTAAATTTACGTCGATGACATACTAATAGTATACAAAGGAAACAAAAGACTGATCAAAAGCCTACATCTACACATACACAAAATACATCCAATGCTACACTACACATTAGAAATTGAAAATAACAAATCCATAAATTTTCTAGACATCACAATAACAAAAGTCGTCAACAGAAACACATTAAAAGTCTACAGAAAACCTTCTACAACAACAACAACACATCCAATCACTCAACACAACACAAACAAGCTGCATTCCAAACAATGGTACACAAACTATTTAACATACCAATGAACCAACATGACTGCAAAGAAGAGCTAAACACAATCAAATATATAGCATAGGAAAACGGATACAACCCGAACATAATAGACAACATAATACGAAAGACAAAACATAATCACAAAAAACATAAGAATACAACACAAACACAAGAACACAAAAAATACATCACACTAACATACGAAAACAAAAACACACACAAAATTGCAATCTCATTCAAGAAATTAAATTACAACATCGCATACAGAACAAATAATACTCTACAAAAACATCTCAATACACAAACAAACAAATACAACCACACAGGCGTATACAAACTCAAATGTAACACCTGCAACAACTTCTGCATAGAACAGATAGGCAGATCATTTCAAACACGTTACAAAGAACACATCACAGCCATAACAACATTACAAAACACTTCCACATATGCAGAACACATCACAAATGCTAACCACACCTACAGAGACATCAACACAGACATAGAAATTCTACACATCCAACCAAAAGCCAGAAAATAAACATGAACAATATGAAATATACAAATACACAAAAACACATCCAAGTGAAATTCTCAACACACAACTCAATTTCAGAACACACACACTTTTTGACTCCACATTACACTACATAAACACAGCCCACAGAATAAAAACAAAAGGCGCCAAGACCAGCAACAACCAGTTCTGAAGATGGTCAATAGCAGGCTGAAACATGTTAACGAGGTAATGTAAAATTTAACACGTGAAAGATACATAATACGTTTTCCGAAGTGATATAGAGTTAAAAGTTGTGTAATCAAGATGTATTATTATTTTCTATTTCTTCTGTCTTTAATCATTTCTTTATTTTCCTTACTCGCCCCATTTTTTTTTTTTTTTTTTTTTTTTGCTCTTTCCCACTCCTAATCGTTATTATTTAAGCACACGCCTTTTCTTAAAGTAGAAGACCCTTCAGCGAATGAAAACTAGCCTTGGGTTGAGCATACAGTTCACAGATTTCTAAGTATGGCTTGGCTTTGTTGTTATACGAAATCATAGACATCAGCAAGACGTACTCGCAGACAAGCTGAGTATTGTCTCATCCGTGAATGTCATCTTTCGCGAAGTATTCACGATAGCCAGCTGCGGTAATCTGTATGAAATCTCTGTAAAGACGAGTTCTTTCTTTTATTTGTCCTTCTCCATCACGACCAAACAGCTGCATGCAGCCTACGTGTGCAATACTTCATACATGCAGCCATTATTCTTGTCTTATCACTTTTATCGTAGCGTATGTTTCCACAACCTTCTTAAAATTACACCAAGTAATTCTTTTTGTCATAGCAGTGTAAAGATAACTTCCGTTTTGAAGGCTTCCTTTAATTTTCCTGTACTCTTCTATTGCTGCATAAGCGTTAGAAGAAGAAGTAGGTACTTTGCTTGTTGCTAATTTTTTACTTCGATCCTTTACGATTATAAAGGAAAGCGTTATGATAAAATATGAAAATAATAATAATACTAATAAATTTGTAAAATCTTCCAAAATATGAAGGAAAAAGTAGACAATTTGAAGTATACAGGGTTTAAAGTGCTGAATGATAGACGTTGCAGAGTAAATCTTTAAGAGAAAGGAACAAAGGAACAACATTTTTCTTTGCCATTTATAGGAAAATCGACTTTGTTTTTAGAAAAAAAAAGCCAACATCACAGTAAATTCTGTAGTACGTACACTTCTTCTCCACAGCAGTGAAAGGAATAGATGAGCCGTTGAGAGCAGAAGTGGTGTAAGTCAAAAATGGGTAATGAGGGTTAAAATAAACATTCTGTAAAATACAGCGCAAAGTAGCAATTAATATTCAATTTATTTAAGCTATTAGTAATCAGTGGATAGCACGAAGGACATATTAATTGCTGCTTTGCGCTGTGTTTTACAGAATTTTTACTTTAAACCTCATCACTCAATTTTGACTTACACCACTTCTGCTCTGAACGGCTCAGATGTAAAGAGCGTATTCCGAATCTCAGCGCTGAGCAATCTGATGGCATCACGGTGTTCCGAATTTCATCGATGGCGACACTGATGCTCCACCGATGTCGCACCGGTGCCATCAGCTTGCAGAGGTGGTGGCAGTCTCCATCAGCCGCCATCAGTGAATCTGATTGGGTCTTGTATAGGACGGGAATTAGCAGACGAATAACACCGTGCACTGTTGTGTCATGGCGGAGTGTTCTGCTTTAGTTCTGCTGTATTGTTTGTAATGAGCACAACGTAAAAACAATATGTTAATGGTTTATGAGCGAACATGTCAACGGACCAGTTATTACTACCGGTTCAAGAAATAAATTGTTTATGCTCTCTTTTCTTTGAACGAGATGGCAGTACGGAAATTTCGCAAAATTTTGCTACCGTAGCACAGACAACTTATACAGTCGCCATGACAGCCATCGATCCTTCCAGCAGTTTTGTTCCTATTTCGCTGCAGCGTGACGTCATTGTTGTCCACCAGTCCGGTGAGATTCGGAATACGCTGAAAGAAACATTGTCTGATGCACACTTCGCTCTGCAAGACGCTGTACTTGCCGTACGACCTACGTTCTGCGGGAATCAGACCTCACGGTGAAGCATAATCTACTTCTCTGCAACAGCGTTGCCAAGTATGCATTACTTAAAGTGATTTATTGATAATTAATGTATTAAAGTAGGCCTACTCTTAAACCGTAAATGTGACAGAAACATTATGCAGGCCTACTGTGTATTTGTTGGAACTGAGAACTCTAATATAAATATCTTTATAAAATATGTATAATTTTAAGTGTTTAAAAAATACAATAGGATCAAAAATTGTCATGTAAAATAATTATTTATGGAAATCTAAACGCAAAGAAACAAAATTGTAGATGACTTTTTAATTCATTCTGTGCTAAGGTTTCGTCCCTTAAAAGAACTGTCATTGAACGCCTTCCATCCTGTAGTCCGAAAGAAGGCCATAACTTGATGGAATGTTAAAGTTAGAGTAGTCCGCAGGCCGAAGTAGTGAACTAGATGGAAGGTAGAGAACTAACAAAATATGTAGAAAAAATGAAGTAGAAAGAAAGAGAATTGTTAAGAGAAAAAAATAGAAAAAAAAGAAAGAAAGAAACAAAGAAAGAGAAAGAGGGTGGAGCTTAAAGAGAAATGGAAGAAAGAGAAATTTAAAGACGGTGAAGAGTGCAACGAAAGCGAAGGAGTTGGGTTAGAGAGGAAGTTGTGTTTGTGGTTTTTATTTAACGATATTTTCATCCGCAGAAGACACTCAGCATCTAAAGGTAATGAGGGCGAGAGATGGCAAAAAAATTTTGTCTGCAGCCCTCTGCTAGGGACAGATATCATTAAGGTTCCGGGTTTTGCACCTTTACTTTCCTCTCATAGTAAGCAATTTTAATGATTTCATCAATTTCGTTTTTTTAAATCCATTGCTTCTGTAGAGTTTGAACCACCGAAACTCGGATCAACGACTAGCATGGTAGCAACAAGAAGGCAGAGGGTGACGGAGAAAGAAAAGAAGGAAGGACAAAGAGAAATTAAAATACAAAGAAAGGCAGAGACGATGAAATCGAAGCGGTAAGGAAACTATAAGGGAATAAATATAAATTGAAGAGGATAAATCGAATGAATGAAATGATGCCCAGGAGAAAGGAGGATAAACAGAATGGGACAAGGAGGAGAAGAAATAGAAATGAAATTTAGGGAGAGAAATAGGAAGAGAAATATATGAGAAAGGAAGAGACAGGAATTATAATAGAACAAATGTAGAAAGAAGAAGATAATAAGAGAGAATTAAGAGAGGAAAATTAAAGAGAAAAAGAAACAATGGAGAATAGATATAAAGAAAGATACATACGGGGAAGAAGGAGAGAAAGAATAATGGGGCCAATAAACGGAAGGACGACAAAATGTTTGAATGAATTATGAATAAATTAAGTTAGTGCTTGAACTGGAGGGTGATATGAGAGATAAAGCGGAAGGGGAAGGAAAAGAGATTGAGATGTACCGGTATGTAAAGACGTTAGCACTGAACTTGAACTTGATAGTATTGTACCTGTTTATCACACTTTGATAAAGTCAATAAGTACCATGAAATAAAATGGATGTAAATTACACATGCACGTCATGACTGCATTGTGTTTGCCTCTGTAATTCATGATTGCATTATGTTACGTCCATATAAATTGTCTTGCCTTCTTTCATGTACAGGACTGTTGAAAAAGATATACCCATTTTAACAAAAATGTTTTCATAGATACGATTATGTGTTTTTCACCAGATGATAGAGAGGTTCCCCAACTATATGTGAAGCGAATATCGAGTAATCCCATTGAGAATCCTCTGTCTCATCTCGCCAAATATCATCTTGATATCATCAATTCCATCGACGTTAAATTGCCTAGTAGTTGGTGCAGCGTTGTTAAATAACTGACCAATGATAGGAAAGTTCTCCAAGTTTCGCATGTTATATAATTTGTTTTCAAAGGTTTTGTAGATAATGCGACAACTAGAAAAAAATGAATTCGCTTCTAGCATAGTTTTATAAATAATCAAAAGTCCACTTAAGCCAGAAAATTAATCAGAACAACATGCGTGTTGGAGCACAGAAAAACCACAACAAATCATAGAGCACTAATGGAATTCAACAAAAGTTCATGTTTTCTGCACCATTTCTCCGTGAAAGGTACATATGAACTTTTCTTCTTTTCAGACACGACAGTAACAAATCTTTATAAAATTGGCTATTCCCATAGCTACATGATGATTTCGATTACTTTATTTTCCACCAAGACGGCGCACCACCTTATTTTCATCAGTAAGACCTTCAAATTCTTAATGATCGTTGGATCGAATGCATCGGTATCCACGATCTTCCCCTACATCGCTGACCACCTCAATCTCCGTACCTAACATCATGAGATTTCTTTGTGTGCAGCTACGTGAAAGACACCGTCTACGTGACATCACTACCAGCAGATCTCCAAGAAATTGAGATTTGTAATTGGGTTGATAGAAATAAAATGGGAATAATCAGATTGAGTGTGGGGCCAAGTTGCCTATCGCCTGGGTGTTTGTAGTGTGACCGAAGGAGCATACATGGGAGTTCTCTGACAAGCAAACATTCTGTTGGAGTCAGATAAAAAAGTTAAAAGTTTTTCTTTCACCATGTTAATAATGTTAAAAGAAGTACTTATACAAATTTTGGCCACTCGACCGCAATTTCGAGGGCTGTACAAATAAGTTCGCCAGGTGTCATTTCACAGAAAGAAAACACAATTTTATTGGAAAAATTTATTGGAACAGATACAGCAATTGTTGAGCTATTTTTTATCACATTCACCACCGGAATTGAGATATTTCTCATATCATGGGATGGACAGAGAGGTGCAGACAGCTGTCAAACGCTGGTTCCGATCCCAGACGGCTGACTTCTACGAAACAAAGTTACAAAATTTGATCCCATAGTACAGTAGTCGTCAGCACTCGCTGAAATGTGCAAAGCGTACGCGGTGCTGTCCCGAGTGCACTGTCGTGCAACAGGGAAAGATAGAGAGCATACCCGCTAGGAGCTACGGAGTGCACCCTAGTGCACTGCGTTTTCTGCGGGTAAGAGAGACTAGCCCCAGCGTGCTCTGTGCTGACGACACCTGCCATAGTATGAAAAATGTCTCAATTCCAGTGTGGGAATATGTTGACAAATAGCACAACAATTTCTGTATCTGTTTCAATAAATCTTTCCATGCAATAGTGCTATTTTCTTTGTAAACGGCCCCAGAGAAAATCACTTTCTGGACACCCTCGTAATTGCGGTGGAGTGGCCAAAATTTGTATAAGCACTTCTTTTAACGTTATTAACATGGTGGAAGAAAAAAAATTAACTTTTTTATCTGCCCGCATCAGAATGTTTGCTTGTGAGATGAAATTTAGAGTGTTTCTCTACAAATTGCATACTCCTGTCTATCCAAATGTCCTCGTAATTAATTTCTAAAATGCTTATATTCACTTTGAATAGTCCTGCATTGAAAAGTACACCTAAAATAATTAAAATGAAATGTTATATAAAGTTCTATCGTGGGGATGCAAGGAGTTACAATTATCGACGTCGTCATCGTCACCGTCAGCAGCATCATCATCATCATCATCATCATCATCATCATCAACATAAATTGTAGGTTAGGATCAGTGTTTCATTTCTATTGAATCTCAGAATTATTTTGATCTTAGCAGTATTTTTTGAGATCATTCTAAACTTTCACTTCGTAGGAAAATTGAGACAAAACAAACGTTTTGTCTCAATTTTCCTACGAGAAGGAACGAGCTACAAATGTTACTTCCTCTTCCATGTTCTTTGACATTTTATTTTGAATATATAATCAATTTTTAATGTAAGCCTAATACATAGCATTTTAATTAGAATTAAATTCAAGTGATAATTAATTCATTGCCATTATTCGAATTAACATGTGTAAAAGAGGAGGATAAAGTCTAATCTTTAAATTAATCTAGAACAGGTGTGAGCACGACACGTTTGAAATTTTTAATATAAATAACATGCAATATTTCTCTTATTATCAGATCGTAAGACCTGAAAATCTGTCACAAGTAGGAAACTTGCTTTTAACTTACCTTATTGCTTTGCGTTTCTGTAGTTGATTATCTTGATTTCTACTCTCCCTGAACACCTAGTTAGGCGGGCTTTGGACTCTTCGTCTGTTCTGTAACAACATTTATGTACAATTTTTTAAATCTATATAAAGTATATTTGCTGCTTTCAATATATTCAACATTATGTAGACTGTGTAAATGATACAGTGCAATACTTTACAGTTGTGTGTACTAACGTACAAAATGTAAGTTTAGAAATATGCTCGCTAGTATGGAGGCAATTTAATAGTAATTCTTTTTTCTTAAGAAATGTTATGCACAATGCGCTGGCTCAGGAATGAATACTGAACATAAACTATTGATGCATAAAAGTGTAAAATATATTTGTGAAGTTTTACTCCTCATGTGGGCCCCATCCATCTCAGCAGGTGACGATTCTTGTTTTATAAAATCTTTGTATTTATACGCAAGTTATGGCTTAACTAAGAATAAGAGGAGTGGTTAAGAAAAGTTAAAAGATTTTAATGTTCAAAGAATTCCTACACGGTATGTAAGCCTATTCATGAAGTTAATACTGATACATACTATGGAACACAGTGGGTTAAAAAATAAATTACAAAGATGTTTTTAAAGCACTCACAAAACATCCAAATTACTCTGTAATAGGTACACAAATTACTTTCTGATTATGGTTTTCTGTCTATTAGAAATAAAAAAAGCCACAATTCCGGTATGAGTATATAATTTCATGAACTGTAGTAATTATTTTTAAATGAGAGAACTAATTTTTTTCTGTTTTGTTACTTTATTTTTAATAAGTAAAATACTGTTTTAGCTAATTGATATTTTTCTTGTTTTCAGATTAATGCTTGCTCATCGTAACTGTCGAATGTATGAATTACTACAACCCGAAGCATTTTCCCGCCTTACCGACCTGATGAAAGGCGTTGAACCACTAAAACGTAAGTCGTCATTCATTATTTCCTGTCTACTAGAAATCACTTTTTACTCGCTCTCCTTCATGTTTCTTTTGTGGCCGTTCTTGTTTCAAGCAGCAATCTGAGCAACGTATCTTCAGCCACCATCAACACCTCTTCTGGTACTTCAATTATTGTTTTCGTTTATGTGAAGCTATTCTTTTCCGTGATGTTTTTATTGTATTTCTTCTATGTTGCATATTATTTTCTTTTAACCCCTTGAGTTCTCAGTGCGTTACTTGTAGCTGTATACATCATGCCGAACTCTCTCACGCTGTTTTCTCGAGTATTGTAGAAAACATCTGCAACCTTATAATTATTCCATAGTAAGATGTCCTTGGTTATAAAATTTACTATATTTGTGTTTATGTATCTCTATTGTGTGCATTATGCTCAACGTTCTTAGTTGTGAATCCGTGTTAAGACATCTATAGTATGTATGACGAGTATGACGAGTACGACTATTCGTCCCGGAAAAATCGTACTGCGAAAATTCGTCCCAAACTATTTGTCACAACATATTTTGGAAATCTATTCTAAAAAAATATTATGTAATATTTTATTTCACTCAACAGTACATTCATAAGTACTTGTGAAAACACTTATGATTTATATGGCACAAGCCTTGGACGAAAACAAGTTGGGACAAATACTTTGGAACGATTTGTCGCGGTACAAATCTTGTACGAGTACGACTATTCGTCCCGGAAAAATCGTACTGCGAAAATTCGTCCCAAACTTTTTGTCACAACACATTTTGGAAATCTATTCTAAAAATATTATGTAATGTTTTATTTCACTCAACAGTACATTCACAAATACTTGTGAAAACACTTATGATTTATATGGCACAAGCCTTGGACGAAAACAAGTTGGGACAAATACTTTGGAACGATTTGTCGCGGTACAAATCTTGTACGAATACGACTATTCGTCCCGGAAAAATCGTACTGCGAAAATTCGTCCCAAACTATTTGTCACACCGCATTTTGGTACCGCTACAAGATTTGTACAGCGACAAATCGTTCCAAAGTATTTGTCCCAACTCGTTTTCGTCCCAGGCTTGTGCCAAATAAATTATAAGTGTTTTCACAAGTATTTATGAATGTACTGTCCAGTGAAATAAAACATTACATTATTTTAGAATAGATTTCCTGCTATGACGTGCCCCAGAGCTCGGATATATTGCTGAATTTGCCTATTCTGTTTGTAATCCTGGTAACGAGAAACAATTCTTTCGATTCGACGATCGAATTGTTGATGTGAACTCTTCCTCTTGTTCGGGGACCCGCCTGATCAAGACGAAGAATTTGTCTACTAATTTCTGCCTCTTCGTTTTGGAGTTTTTGCAGGAACTCGTTGAATAAAGGATGCGACTTCCCAACTAGTATATTTTACCTGTGATGCCAGCCTTCAACTGGATTAGGTAAATTTTCTTTACGAACTCTTTGCACCAAATGATTTATGTTCTTTTTTTAAGTTTTAAGTACGTCTCACTTGAGACCGCACTGACATGACGATTCATTATTGAAGATGTTACTTCGTTGGATGACTGCCCTGACTCTTTGATCTCTGCTAAAACTTCGATTGCTCTGCACTTGCCCAATCAGGAGCATGCGTACGGTCACTTTCTTTTTGAACTTGATGTGACCCTACTTCTAAATGAACTCTAGCAGAACATTCTCCTGTTCTTTCACATGTCCATTCTGTACAAATATATTTTCCAAATTAATTTGGTTTTGCCTTTCTGAGATATGGCGAGACGTGGATGTTTCATGATTTTTAACCAGTTTGTACAACGGAATTTTGTCTTGTTTTAATTTTTCGCCTGTTAAGCAACTGCTAAGGATTATTGCTAGACAATTTCTTAATTATTAAGAATATCTTAATTATTAAAATTTTGCAACGGGACAATATACCGTGGTACGTCGTAGATTCGGGACGAAATATTCTCGGAACAATGTCATGAGACGAATTATTATTTTTGGGACGAATTTTCGTGGTACAAATTATATTCTTGGGACGAATTGTCGCGGTACGTACTTTCTCGGTACGATTTATCGGGCTTCCGTTTATTTGCTTTTATCAACGTATTTCTGCAGGGTGATCTGTAATTATGTATATTAAAATGGTGCACAGAAAAATAGACAAATGACTTCATATAAAGTACAGCTGAAACCGCGTTCTTTATTGTGATACGACAAGATTGCTTGACAGTCCTGGTACGTTCGTAATTTAAAATCGTCATTTTTATATTTCTTCCACATTAAAACTCCATTAGGCCTATTTATGTCAGTATCCACACAAGGAGAGGCTTGTAGGTTAAACATTTGTAACGGATGGCAGAGATGAAGGAAGTGCTGAAATAGCTGCACAAAAAGCCAAAGATGTTCTTTCAAAAAGGGAAAAGAAGCTGCGTAAGTCTGTTTCGCTCATAAATTAAGTCTGAATATAATCTGAACTCCATGAGTGTTACATGTTTATTGCAATCATTTCCAGCTCCATCGCTGTGGAGTAATGGTTATCATGTATGGTCGTGAAATGAGAGCACCCGGGTTCAAATCCTGGTTGGGACAAGTTACTAGTTGATGTTTTCCCGAGGTTTTTCCCCGACCAACTGAAGTAGAATTGCTGAGTAACTGTCGGATCCATTTTTCAATCATAATTATACTTTCTCTCTTTCGTCATCTCCGTTTCTTTCCTATATTTCGGGCTTGCTTCGAATGTAGATTCGGCTTTGGGCCACCCGTGGTATGTGGTCATTAGTTGCTGGTGGTAGTGTTACGTACCGTGGGCTCTCCCCTGATGCTCATGGCAGCTCCTGAGTACCGGGTTTAAGGAACTGTTGCGATGCCTACGTGGAAAGATGAAGGGATACTGTAGCCTATAGGAGAGTTCCGGGGCGGCCAGCAGGGGAATCTGTAAAGTGGGGGGGGGGTCCATAAGAGCAGAGACATAATTCCATTCCGGGTAGTACAATGGGCCCACCCAAGCGGCCTTTATGCTAGGGTATTCCCCAGCTCGTGCCCCTCCTCTCAAGGGGACTAATACAATATTATTTCAAGTATGATTTTTCTATTCACGGAAATAACATGGAATACCAAACCTCTGATGAGAGATCCTTTGCTCTCCACCTACCTTTCTAAACTGACTTCGTGGAGCTTCATGGGTTTTGAGGAGTAAGGAATTTCAACACAAAATAAAAATAACTAAATTTTATTTGCGATGAGTTTTCGTTGAATACTCTTTATAAATAAAACAAAATGTCTCTGATTTTCTTTTTATATTTCATTGGGACTTATTCATCATTATGTGGTTTCTGTTTCAAACAAAAAATCCGTTAATTTCTTATGATAGTTATCGTATTTTATGTGCATCATTATAGCACAAACTGATTCTGATATACTGAATTTAAAAAAAGAGTGGTTTTTAAAGAAATCGCTTACAACACACAGGTGACAAGTCTAAACCACATTTTTGGCATCAGGGATGCTAAAAACATGTTTTTCTGCAAAAATATTTCTCTGAATCGATTTTTGAAGCGTCATAAAACTGGCTATTTACACCTGGTATAAAGGAAAAGTACTATAGTGTTACGATTTGGAGGATTCCAAAATTATAACTTCTGCCAGGTATTACCTCCCGCAATACTATATAGTCGATAAAGTGTACTTAAATTACATAAAGGAATCTTATATATAAAAAAACTTATTTCAAAACCTTTGCCGTGTACTTCTTGATCTTAGTTTCACGCTAACCGTACCTTTTAACAAGCTATAAATATCTGATTATGGAAACATTATTATAGATTCATTTTAAACTCTTCTATTTGTTCAATTTGGGCGGAGTAGAATCAATGTCTCTTTCATTCGTTTATCTGGAGACAATTTAAATTAAAGGTTTCATTATAAGGTAAAAGATTTAGTGGGTTTTTTGCTTCTATATTACTATACTTAAAAAGATCTCAATGAGGAGCGAGTTTGGAATATCTTATACAAAGAGTGTTCTAAAAGCACAAGTGTTAGTCTTATTTCTTTTTA
Source organism: Periplaneta americana (assembly GCF_040183065.1). Taxonomy (NCBI): domain Eukaryota; kingdom Metazoa; phylum Arthropoda; class Insecta; order Blattodea; family Blattidae; genus Periplaneta; species Periplaneta americana. Next base: position 157,161,469 of record NC_091118.1, on the reverse strand, counting down.
ACATCTTTTCTATGCATATATATAAATCTCTACATATACTACCACAGACTAAGGAGTGGGGAGGGGGGAATCCCCTGTAGGGAAATCAAGTATTGTTAAGTTATGGCTACTCTTTATAAAACATGGACAAGCGCATTCACTCTCTCTCTTTTTCCTATATCCGTGGACCATTGCTTAGTATGTATATATGTCGTGTTAGAGAGATACATTGTGTGTTGCCTATAGGACAAACTTCAGCCAAGCTTAACTGAAACATAGACTTTAGAAAATCTGAGTAAATTATGAGCATAACACTGGTGTCCATTTTTCTAATGGACTTTAAAAGGGGAACTTGCAAAAGGTGCAGTTTTTTCTCCCCTCTGTTCGTGTGAGGTGGGGGGGGGGATAGATGAGAAGAAGAAAGAAGGATTATTTTTGAGAAGAATTTCAATGTAAATTCAATAAATTTTCGGACCCCCTTCTTTCCATCTTCTCTTTATCCTAGAATAACATCAGTCTTGTGAACAGAGTTGGTACAGAAGTACGTAAGGATTTTCTTACGTGTTTCGACATTGATGCATAACCTGTTATGTTCTTCTCTTTTTTGTAGTTCTGGAATTGGTGATTTAAGGAGAGGATAAATTGCGGGTTTCTTTAAGACTATCACGATGTTAAGATGTCTTATGTTACCACTGTTTGCAAGTAAATCACGTGGGTCGCTTACATTTGCAAGTTCAGTAACTTTAGAATCCGTGCCAAGTAGAAAAATAAAATAAGACTTAAATTTGTCCTTGAGAGAAACATTCGTGTGTGAAAATGGATAGTCATAGTACCAGAATATTCAACAGTACAAAGAAGAAAGATTATATTTAGAATTATAATAAATTATTGTAAAAGGCCTAAATAAAAATCACCAAGATCACCAATAGTTCAGGAGACACTGAGGAAGACGTGACATCACGTCGAAACGGGCCGTCTGTCAAAGGTCAATACCTTATTTAAAATGTTAACACTTTTTAACGTATGACTAAGTAATTTTATGTATTTAAATAAAAATAGGTCGGTAAAATGGTTTTATATTGCAGATAAATTATTCTTACAATTTCGTTATTATTCAGGGACAAATAACTTTCTTGATATGATGAATTATTTTTTGTATTACAAATTTATGAAGATAATTTATATTCAGACACACAAATTTTCGGGCCCACTTATAAGTTGTAAGTGTAGGCTAAATCTAAAACGTTTCTGTAGGCTATTACCGAAGCACGTTCTTGAAATTCTGGAGAGAAGGTTATAAACTAGGCCTATGTTCCCAGACAATATGGATCAACGCATTATTGAGTCGATATAAGTCTAAGGCTGCTTTGGATCATACTGTAGGAAAGAGTCGATAAAATATATTCTTAAAATATACTAGATCTATAATAAAGTTGGTAAAATGTATCGAGTTCTTTCTATTTCATCCAGAATTGCTTCCGAATCCCATAGTTTTTGCTTCCGATTCCACTCAGGATTGTTTTCGACTCCACCCACAATTGCTTCCGATTCCGAATTCATTTAGAATTGCCTCCATTCCGGCTACATCTAGAATTGATTCCGATTCAGACTCCATTCAGATTTGCTTCCGATTCCGATTACATACAAAATTGCTCACGATTCTGTCTCCATTAATAATTTCTTCAGATTCCGAAACCACCCAGAACTGCTTCCGATTCCGACTGCATTTAGAATTACTTGCGATTGTGACTTCACCGAAGATTACTTTCCATTCCGACTGCAGCTACAATTGTTCTGATTCCAACTTCACCCAGAATTGCTTCCGAATCCGATTACACACAAAATTGCTTCCGATTCTGTGTTCCAGAATTGCTTCAGATTCCCACTCCATTCAGAATTGCTTCAGACTCCTATACACTCGGAACGTTTTCCGATTCACACTCAACCTAGAATTACTTCCTACTACAATTCCACCTAGAATTGTTTCCTATTTCCGATTCCGACTCTGTCCAGAATTTCTTCCGATTCCGACTCCAGAATTGCTTCCGATTCCGACTCCATCCAGAATTTCTTCCGATTCCGACTCCAGAATTTCTTCCGGTTCCGACTCCATCCAGAATTACTTCCGGTTCCGACTCCATCCAGAATTTCTTCCGATTCCGACTCCATCCAGAATTTCTTCCGAATCCAGCTCCATCCAGAATTTCTTCCGATTCCGACTCCATCCAGAATTACTTCCGATTCCGACTCCATCCAGAATTTTTTCCGAATCCGACTCCATCCAGAATTGCTTCTTATTCCGACTTCACAGAGAGTTGCTACAGATTTTGACTTCATCCAGAGTTGCTTCTGATTACGAATCCATCCAGAATTTCTTCCGATTCCGACTCCATCCAGAATTTCTTCCGAATCCGACTCCATCCAGAATTGCTTCCGATTCCGACTTCTCAGAGAGTTGCTACAGATTTTGACTTCACCCAGAGTTGCTTCTGATTACGAATCCACCCAGAATTCCTTCTGATCCCGACTCCATTGAGAATTGTTTCCCGCTCCATCCATAATTTCTTTATTTCCACCCAGAATTGTTTCCAATTGCGATTATACCCAGGAATGTTTCTGAATCCAACCAGAACTACTTTCGATTCCAACTTCACCCAGAATTTTCCGATTTCGATTCCACCCAGAATTGCTTACGATTTCGATTCTACCCAGAATTTCTTCCGATCCCGACTTCAACCAGAATTGCTTCCGATTCCGACTCCACATAGAATTGCTTCTGATTCAGACTTCACTCAGAATTACAACCTACCCTGCTATAATCAGGACTTGTTAAAAACTATTCATAATTGCGTCTAACTCCGATTCTATTTAGAATTGCTTTTTATTTCGTCTCCAAAGTGTTGTGTGTAACATTACCTCCTCCTAGAGTCGAAGAAAAAGAAATCATGGTCGCTCAGCTTCTGTGCCCTCCGTGTGTGTCAGTGACGTTTGTTCGGACACCTTCACATATGTAGATACAATAAATTTCATTACTTAATTGGTTTACAACCTTTTCTTGCAAAACAATGTTACTCTCTTCATAATGTTTGCCAAATTAAACTTAAGAGTGTATTTAATTAAAATAAATATAAATGTCTTGACAGAATGAATGTTCTTTTACATCAGAGTGAATTCCGATTCATGATTAATTGAATTCCATTTATTATTCTTTTAGAATCAATGATTCCGTTTCAAAATAAAACGAGCTGGAACTTGTGCTATAAGAAGTTTCAGCAGTTACTGAAGAGAAATAACTTTGATCTGAGAATAATTTATTATTCCTTTACTTTTACAGTGATCTAAATTCTATCCAAATCTTATCTCATCAAAAAGGTATATAAAACAAGTCTAGAATACAGAAGACGTCTTGTGAATTATGTATGGCAATTCTTAAAGATTTATTGTAGACAGCAAATCTATTTCTGGATGCTTTCCAACTTTTCTGCGGTGTTTAAACGTTATAAACTATTCCGTTGTGATGTTTCACTTGTTCTTCAAAAAGCAGCAACGGACTTATTTTCTTGTTGTCGTGGCTTTCTATGCCAAGACAATACGGAGATGAGACTGGTCTCTCTTCTGCTTGAGTGATAGATCTTTCCGATCTACGCTCATAGTAATACACAATGGGAGTGCATCTTTGCTCTCACTTGGTCGCAAACTCTCACATCGTGCACTCGGGCAGAAACTCGTTCTCCAACAAAAACTTTCTGTTGGAATCTCAGCACACCTGGGTTTAATATACACTTTTCAATAACGACGATTCACATACAAAGTATGTTGATAACCCATAATGATTATAAAATATGTTAATAAAATAACATTCATGGCAAATTAGTAAGATATTGAATGAACATATTTATTTTCGAAATGACATACATTTTGTGTTAAATTTATGTATGCATACTTAATCGTATTTATTTATTTATTTATTTATTTATTTATTTATTTATTTATTTATTTATTTATTTATTTACTTATTTATTTATTTAGTTACTTACTTACTTGCGAGTACTTTGTGATTATTTATTAGGGTTATTCAGAAGTAAGTTACATTCTGAAGTAGATATAACATTTCTAAAAATTAACGTATACACAAAATGGTAGGCCTAACACATTTGTACGTATCGAGCATCGGGAATTATTCATTTCACACACTCATTTGGTTTCGTTAACATGGTAATAGGTTTTGTTTATAATGTGTCAAAAGTAAATTTACTTCTTATTGAATTTTTAAGTCACTGTGTTTTAAAATGATTTTGACTTTACAAGGTCGAATTAGTCTTGTTCAGTGTTATTATTAGCGGGCGGATGTTGATGACCTAAAAATCTACTTAAAATGATCATTAAAATGCCCTTAAACTAATGAAAAAATGACATAAAATAAAAATAAAATGACATTTAAATATTATTCACCGTACTCGCACCACAACTTCTTAAAAATTAGTCACCTTGTTTCAATGACTGCCCTGCAAATCTCGGAGAGAGGAGGCAACTTCCTGGAATTTGGCTAAGATAAAGGAAAAGAGCATGCAACAAAATGAAGGTTTTAAGAGAAAAGTATAGGTTTTAATGACGGTTTATAATGTGTTTCAATCATGGGTGTCCCATGTCAGTGCCTTCATTCTCCGTCTCCTTCTCCTTCCTCGCTTCAATTTTGTTACCAGATCTTCCAGATGAGGGAGTGTAAAGACAAAACAAATTGTGGGCGAAGCGTTGATTCTTCCAATCTTTGTGTTGAAAATACTGTCTTATACAATAGACATCCTTTCCAAATTATGTTGAGGACACAACATCCTGCCCAGGACATGATGTAAGTTTCCCCCTTCCAAACATAGATTCTAAAGACATCCTCGTACCGACAAAAGAACAGTAGCGGTCAAAGTCCTCCCTTAAACTAAGTTGCTGTCAAACATTTTGTATTACTTCCGTTGTGTGAAATGAAGCCTTCAGTGGAATGAGGGATGGACTTTAGAGTCTGTTCCAAATTATGAAACTCAAACTTCACTGTTATTTACTTATTCAGTAGGTAATTACTACTGATCTATTTGCTTAGAAAAACATTTAGCAGACCTATCGGTGAAGAAGAAAGTAAAATGCTTTCCAAATGTTCTAAAAGTTCTTCAAAGTATTAAAAATGACCAAAAAGTGCCGAAAAAATATAAAAATCACTTATTAGTTCAAAATCGTAAAAAAAATTCAATATAAGAAACTACTTTTTTGCGCCCCCTAGTTATTATGAATGTAAAAGAAGTTTAACAAACGGCATACGAAAATTCAGAACAAAGTATAATTTAAGAATTAGTCCGTGCAGTTTAAAAGGCATATGACTCGGTTAAGAGAGAAGTTTTATATGATATTCTTATTGAATTTGGTATTCCGAAGAAACTAGTTCGATTAATTAAAATGTGTCTCAGTGAAACGTACGGCAGAGTTCGTATAGGTCAGTTTCTGTCAGATGCTTTTACAATTCACTGTGGACTAAAGCAAAGAGATGCACTATCACCTTTACTTTTTAACTTTGCTCTAGAGTATGCCATTAGGAAAGTTCAGGATAACAGAGAGGATTTGGAATTGAATGGGTTACATCAGCTGCTTGTCTATGAGGATGACGTGAATATGTTAGGAGAAAATCCACAAACGATTAGGCAAAATACGGGAATTTTACTGGAAGCAAGTAAAGAGATAGGTTTGGAAGTAAATCCCGAAAAGACAAAGTATATGATTATGTCTCGTGACCAGAATATTGTACGAAATGGAAATATAAAAATTGGAAATTTATCTTTTGAAGAGGTGGAGAAGTTCAAATATCTGGGAGCAACAGTAACAAATATAAATGATACTCGGGAGGAAATTAAACACAGAATAAATATGGGAAATGCCTGTTATTATTCGGTTGAAAAGATTTTATTATCCAGTCTGCTGTCAAAAAATCTAAAAGTTAGAATTTATAAAACAGTTATATTACCGGTTGTTCTTTATGGTTGTGAAACTTGGACTCTCACTTTGAGAGAGGAACATAGGTTAAGGGTGTTTGAGAATAAGGTGCTTAGGAAAATATTTGGGGCTAAGAGGGATGACGTTACAGGAGAATGGAGAAAGTTACACAACACAGAACTGCACGCATTGTATTCTTCACCTGACATAATGAGGAACATTAAATCCAGACGTTTGAGATGGGCAGGGCATGTAGCACGTATGGGCGAATCCAGAAATGCATATAGAGTGTTAGTTGGGAGGCCGGAGGGGAAAAAACCTTTAGGGAGGCCGAGACGTAGATAGGAAGATGATATTAAAATGGATTTGAGTGAGGTGGGATATGATGATAGAGACTGGATTAATCTTGCTCAGTATAGGGACCAATGGCGGGCTTATGTGAGGGCGGCAATGAACCTCCGGGTTCCTTAAAAGCCAGTTAAGTAAGTAAATAAGTTTAAAAGCTTACAGGAAGTTACTGGATAGATTTGAGAGAACTGATTGTGTCACGAGTTCAGCGTTGCAGCCACTAGACCGACGCGGCGACATCGCAAGAGTATTATAAATTAGCTTATACGAATGTTATGATACAATAAAGCAATTCCGACAGTGTCGCTGTCATTATTTTTAACAATTTAATTCTTTTTAATAGTTTAATTCACACATAATTGAACAATATATAGAAATATCATAATTAATACTAAAATAAAACGATCAGAAACGGACAAATATCCATTTATTACGGGACGGGACACAGTATTATACTGTGGACGGAAAGGGAAGAGTCCTGAAATTGACGAACCGAAACGCTGTTCTGGTCGGTCCGGTCCATTTCGACCACTGATTATGTTGTGGGTGGCGACGCAGCTGCACGTCATCTTATCACGCTTCAACGGTCCATCCTTGCCCCGCCTACAAATTACATTCTTTCTTTAAAAACTTAGTAATTAGTCTTGCATGTGTTTTGTGTACCGTATTTCTTTTCGTTTTTAGGAAAACAGCATGTTTTCTATTAAATCTTCGAAAATGTGTAATAGCTTGTGTTTTCAGACTGGGAACTAATTATGCGTTGTACCCTCCATAAAGAGGTTTTTAAAATTGGGATGGGATTCATATATACACGTGCATTTGTTTACGTGTGGAATGAAATGAAGATCAGTTAATATTACACACTTGTTAGTGAAGGACTGTTATTTTGGAGCTCAAAATTGTGGTGTGATTTAATGCGAGATTTCTGTGTAAATAGAGATAATTTCTGTTCTAACTTCAAAATTGAACGGTGAGTGCCAAGCAGCCTCGGTTCGATGTCTGCTTTAAAAACCTCTTTAATTTAGAAAAGCATGGAAAGAAACGTGCGAAAAATTTAAGACGAATGCTTGCTGTTATGCTTGAAAAGTTGAACAGACCAGATAGATGTATTGAATTGACCCCACATCTAACATATATGACTCTTGTCGCGTACGAATTTAAAAAATATCTAGTGAGAATTCAATGCCAGGCACACAATCGTACCACGCATTCTTACCGGTCTCAAAACAAATTATATCAGTGAAAGTGTACTCTAATTCAGGTAATTAAAAATTGTTTAAGATTACTCGTGTGTAAAAGTCTTTGTACCTATGAAATATGACGTAATCTTAGTGTATTATAAACAATTATTTGTGATGTTTGTTACGTGATAACTTGTCATATTAAACCCATATTAAGGATGCATGCATAACTTCCGCAGTCTGTCATATTTTGGTGGGTATCAAATGTAATAATAGTTAATTGATATACAGGGTGTTTCAAAAATACGGGGCATAATTTCAGGTATGTATTTCCCACATGTAGACAATCAAAATAGTTCATTACAACATGTGTCCGGAAATGCTTCATTTCCGAGTTATGGCCTTCACAACATTGAAATTCACCGGAACGTTTTTCTTTCCGCAGGTCGTTTCATTACAGAAGATGTTCAAAATGTCCACCTCCTGCTTGAATACGGACCTCACATCGATGTCTCATTGACCTGCGAACACGATCCCAAACTCCAGGAATATTGCGTATGTCCTCAGAACATGCCACAATGCGATTCCGAAGGGATTCCAAATCAGGCACCGGAGACGATAAACCAATGATTTTAAATGGCCCCACAAGTAATCTGAACATTGTCGCTGTGGGTACCTACCTCTCCTGGTACAAACGACGAGCCAGCGCAGCATTGCCGTCCGCCTTACCGTACATGAAGTGTATCTCTGCCAGCTCTTGATTTGAATACATGTCGCACAGTCTAACGCCTACACAACACTGAATGTAACCTTCGCCTCGGAATGAACTATCAGAGTGCCCTCTTAATGTCTCCTTTGACGGCAACTACCTGCGGAAAGAAAAACGGTGAATTTCAATGTTGTGTAGGCCATACCTCAGAAATAAAGCATTTCTGGACACATGTTGTAATGAACTATTTTGATTGTCTACATGTGGGAAATACATACCTGAAATTATGCCCCGTATTTTTGAAACACCCTGTATATTCCATTGATTCTCCATTTTCAATTTGTTTCAATATAGTTACATAGGAGGTTGTTTGGTATCTTAAAAAAAGTTGGTGTAATCATAACGAAAATTACGCTTAAATTTTTTTCTGAAAAAAAAATGTAAATATTACAAAAATAAATATCGCTATCAAAATGTAGTAACTGCAGAAAGAAAAACTGTTTAATTTCCTTCAAGATGAGCTATCATTTGTTTTTATACGCTGAATAGAACCAGAGTTACGGTCTTTTAAATTTTGTGGTGCGCTCCAATCTAGACTTTTCACTCTAAACTACGAAAATCCATAACTTCTCAAATATAGTCCCAATTTCGTAAACAAAAAATACGGCTCTAATGAATTTCCTAATAGAATCTACATAAAATATTTCCACAGAGTCTGAAGGGTTGCGTTTAAAGCAGTGTTTGACTTCACATGGAATGTCTCATAGGGCTATGCAGTTGTCACGGTATGGTATCGCATTGTAACAGAAGCCACCAATAATTCCGTTTCCAAGTAATGTAAGTTAGTTAAAATATCAAAGTATCACATTGTAACAAGCCGACACTGGTCCAGTTTCCAACTTACGTAATTAAAGTGTCACGGTATCACATTGTAACAAGCCGACGCAGATCAGTTTCTCACAAACGTGTCACGGTATCACATCGTAAGAGAAGCCGCCACTGATCCTGTTTCCAATGTCCATATTGTGTTGGCAATAGCGTTAGTGTCAGAACTAGAATAGATGCGTCCCGTGAGCCAGAGTTCAATACATACTGATGTCCAATTTGTCATCGTCATGTACCGCCATCTGAGACCTGCATGGATAATTAGATGAGGTGATAATGGGTTACGGTGAAGAACGCCATATTGGATTGACTCCCCAACCAGATATCGAACCACTAGCCTGTTATCTGTTCAAGCATTAGCAGTAATGTTCAGATAGGATTTGGCCCTGTGTTATGCAGTATATTACTATTAAAATATTATTGTTTTCTCTTTCAAGTTCATGTATTGTACTTAATAAAGAACTGTTCCATTATTCTGTTTCATAGGCCTACTGTGTCGCATTTAACTAGTTTACGTTAATGAAATCAGTCCCGAAAGAACTTTACAGCGACTATTACACTTTTACTACATCATACTACTTTTGACCAATAAAACGGTACGAAGGACGTCTTTCAACCAATCATGGCTGCTTATCGCACAATTTTATCGCGTCCCTAGCATTTGTTTAATTTTATCGCTTCCCTAGCATTTGTTTGTTTTTATCACTACCCTAGCATTTGTTTCTTTGTTTGCCAACGTTTCAAACTGCATTGGTCTGGACGTCAAAAAGCAGAAAATTACAAACTACTCCAGTTGATGCACAGCAGTTTCAAATATGACTCGCATTAGCATTCAAGAACAAGAATGAATAAAGATCACTAGTCATATATGAAGAGCACCATTCGGAAATCCTGAATAAGTTGAGGAATACACCATGTACATCAACGACTTCCACTTCTTTTACGCACACATCCAATATAACATCAACTGAACCACCAACCACTAAAACATTCAAATTTGAAAATTGTACTTTCAATAAATTCTTCCTTTTAAAATTATTCATGTTTATTTTTTATTTCATCATCGTTAACTAAAAGTTTTCTTGTTTATTTCATCATCCCTAATTAAAACTTTTCTAACACTCGTTTATATTATTTAGGTTATGTTATAGCTTCTGCTATATGATGTTATGGATAGTCATGTATCAGAGATTGTTTAATACTAAGATTTATTGACAATCATCTGTCAAGTGACGTTGATTACTGGGATCTGGATAATTGAAGTGGAATGCATCTGTTTTAATAAAAATGAAACTGAATCAACAAAGCCTTTTTGACTAGTAACAATCCACAGAGCTCAATGAAGATTCCATAGTTGGCACAAGTGATAACAAGAAAACAGCTAATCATAACACACTGCTGCCATCTAGCGTAATATTTGTAATGTTGAGATGGTACAATAATACATTTGAAGACAGTTGTATTTTCGTAAGTCAATTAATATTTTATTGTATTGGAGTATTTCGTTGCTTCTAATCTTGATATACTTTCTTCTAATAGTGTAATAGTCAATTAAATCCCACTTGAGTTTTGATTTTCTCTAGATAAATCAAAACCTCTAATGAGATTACTATTGGTAATATTTTACTTTACCGGACTCTTAATTTCCGAAGTCTTCCAATTATTCTAGTTCCAATTGTAGTAACAAAAACAAAAGAAGAAAGCATTCAGATACTCATATTAACTCTTTTTCAATACCTTTCCTTTGATTTCTTTCGGATTATTTCCACAGAGCTTCATTACTCCTTTAGTGGAAGCATATTTTGCAAAAAAGTAGTTTTTTAAGTTGGTTATTTAACGACGCTGTATCAGTTATTAGGTCATTTAGCGTCGATGGAATTAGTGATAGCGAGATGGTATTTGGCAAGATGAGGCCGAGAATACGCCATAGATTACCTGATATTCGACTTATGGTTGGGAAAAATCTCGGAAGAAACCCAACCAGATAATCAGCCCAAGCGGGAATCTAACTCTGGATCGGCAGGCAAGCGTCTTAGCCGACTGAGCTACGGGCCTACGAATGGCCTCCATCAAAACATAGTTTGTCATTTGTTTTCAATATCCTCTTATGTCTACCTCTTCAAAATTATTAAATTATTTATTTTAATAAGAAATAAGTAAATATGTTATATTATGAAACAACATATTGTACGGAACAGCTACGAGGTCCACCGCTGTGGAATAACGGTTAGCATGTCTGACCGTGGAACGAGCGGTCTCGGATTCAAATTCTGGTTCAAACAAATTACCTGATTGAGGTTATTTCCGTGGTTTTTCCTCAACCCTTTAAGAGCAAATGCTGGGTAACTTTTCGGCGCTGGACCCTGGACTCATTTCGTTGGCATTATCACTTTCATCCCACTCGACGCTAGATAACCATAACAGTTGATGAAGCATCGTAAAATAAACCAATAAAAAACAACTTCTAAAATGCCGTTATCGTATTCGTTTCGAAATTTCAGCTTTGTATTACGGCTCAGGAATAAACATCTCACTCGTTCGGTAAAGTATCACTTTCTGTAGTTATTACGTAAGTAAAGGCTGGTCCACAATAAACCGGGAACGAAAACGACACCGAGAACGAGAACGGAAATATTGTTAAAATATAGGCTATGTATTTAAATATGAGCATTCACAATTAAGTATTGTGAATGCTCACATATAAATGCATTTATTTTAACATAATTTCCGTTCTCGTTCTCGTCGTTTTCGTTCCCGGTTTATTGTGAACCAGCCTTAGGCCCTAACTGTTATTGAATTTACTTATCGTGAGAATTTGTGTTTTTCTGATGTCTTCAAATTGTATGTTTGGGGTACAATCTAGAATTATAAATTGTTTGAAAATTACATTTCAAGAACATTGGAAATGCTCCGGTGTCCTAATACTACAATATTTATATTTGACCGAAATTCAAAGCGGGGTGAATTTTTCATTATTAGCTTCAGAAGAAGTAACAGCATCACCACCACCACTAAGGTTCAGATCAAAGGTAGTTCATTCAAGTTTTTCCTTTCAAAGGAATCTGAGTTATCTCTTTCTTTACATTTCTTGTTCCGAATTATTTCTTTATTTGTACGAGTACCGGTATATTATAATTTCAACATGACGCTTATGTCGGATATCTAGCTGCCTTTGTGAACTCTAATGTATAGCCAGCAATTGTTGTTTGAAATCCCATTCCTATTGCTTCAATTTATTATTTTCCTATCAACTACCAGGTCATCTAGCGTTAGTGGAATTGATCATAGCGAAATAAGCCCTAAAATTGCCCATAGCGTTTGATTTACAATAGGCATAAATCTCTGAAGAAAACAAATAGTTGAATTACCCAGTAGGGCTCGAACCCACATGTGGCCACGCTCGAACGCAGCCTCGTTAGGCATACTGATTGAGCCCTATCGTCAACCGTTTCAGTTATCATTTTGTGCTTCTTATAATCTCTAAAACGTGTGTCTATCAGGCGATAACCATTATTTTGTAGAACTCTGTAATTTTATTGTGTCTAATCTTAATTTTTCTCAGAAGGTCATCTTATCGTTCCTAACATTGCTAACAATGGAACCCTACACAATAAGAGGTCGAAACCCCATTTGAAGGTTTATGCACGTGTAAATACTGTAGAAAAACTGATCCGTAAAACTGTACGAGTAGTTGCCAAAACAAAATATAATGCAGAAGTAAAGTATGAAGTACAGCATCAAATATATCATTTTAATAGCAGCAAAAAAAATTGTTGCAACTCTTCGCTATCGAAGACAAACCAATGGTTCACGCTTTGCGTTGCAGTGTTGGTAAATTTCTAGCTTCAAAATGGGCTAGGTCAGTGTTTATTATGAATTATAATTCGAGAAATTTCCCACATTGTCAATTATACCCGGTAACAAATAGAAAGCTAAAGATAAAATATGTTTATATTTGATATACAGGCTTCATTGTGGATTTTCATGAATTTTCTGAGGTGCTCTAAGGCAATTGTATGGATGGGCCTAAAAGGAATGGCCCATAAACCAATATAAGTACCTATCATATATTTAGACATTTTTAAACGTGCTCGGGGTGTGTGTAATATATGCGTGTGCGTGTGTGTGTATGTATGCATGCATGTATGTATGTACACTGGTCATAAAAAGTTAAGCATATTTCCAGTTTACCCAATAATACCTGATATTTATGTTTCTTTTGGTTTTATGTGGCACGTATTATGTTTACCAATTCAAACTCTTTCATTTGTTTTATTCTGCAACACTAGGTAACGTCCAAATCACGGCTAGTAAACAAAGCCTGTAATTCGAGCAAAGTTCAATCAGTGTCGTTTTGCTTCATAGTGCAGTAAACAAAGTCTGTAATTCGAGCAAAGTTCAATCAGTGTCGTTTTGCTTCATAGTGCTTCATAGTGCAGTACAATGGCTCGGAACACCCTTACAATGGCAGACCGCATCAAAATCATCACTTTGATGGAACAAAACATGAGACAAGTTGATGTTGCTAACATCCTTCATGTGAATCAGAGTATTGTCTCCAGACTGTGGAGAAAGTTCCAGGAAACCCAGTCAATAGCAGATCGACCTCGCGAGGGCCGTCCACGCAAAACAACACCAGGTCAGGACCGGTATGTAAGGTTATCTGCACGTAGGAACCCTATAGCCTCAGCTACAACTCTGCACCATGACCTGCGAGAAGCCACTGGTGTTGTTGTAAGTAGCCAAACTGTGCGCAATAGACTTCATGACATAGGGTTGTATGCTCGAAGACCACTCAAGACTCCAGCACTCCGTCCACATCACAGGGGTGCTCGTGCAAGATGGGCTAGAGCACATGAGAATTGGACACGAGACCAATGGACCAGAACTTTATTCTCAGACGAAGTGAGAATGGGCCTACATCCTGACAACAACTCTATTCGCGTATGGAGACGAACAGGGGAATGAAATCATCCCTCAATGACCATGGAACGTCACCAACAGTTTGGTGGTTCAATCTTGTTTTGGGCAGGTGTCATGTTTGGCCGCCGCACACCACTGGTTTCAATAGAGGGAAACATGACTGCTGCCGTGTATGAGAACAACATCCTCCAACCCATAGTAAGTGGTTTTGCAGAGACTGTAGGAGAAGGGTTCACTCTACAGGACAATAATGCTCGGCTCATCGTGCTCATAGTGTGCAGCGGTATCTGGTAGAACATGGGATCCGAAGAATGGATTGGCCAGCATGCTCACCGGATATGAACTGCATAGAGCATGCATGGAGCTTTCTCAGGAGAGCCATTTCCAGTCGTCCACATCACCCATTAACGATTCAAGAACTCAGGAATGCTGCCTTGGAAGAATGGGACAATTTGCCTCAGGAGAGCTTAGATGCGTTGGTACTGAGTATGCCCTGTCGAATACAAGAGTGCCTCAGGGTTCGTGGAGGACCAACACGTTATTAAACAGGGTACTGAAAGCACCATTTCCTTTTCTTTGATGATGTACGAATTTCAACTTCCCTTATCTTTTCCGTTGTTTCCAAACAATGCAACTTTTTCATTTCATATTGAGTCCATTGTTAACAAATAGTGTATTTCTACTTTTAAGTTTATTCTGTGGAACCAAGAAACCCAATTATAATTTATCTATTTTATTTTAATTAATAAAAACCGTTATATGCCTAATTATGCTTAACTTTTTTTGACCAGTGTATGTATGTATGTATGTATGTACGTATGTATGTATGTACAATGGCGATTCCTCTATGAAGGATATGAGGATGATCCTACAGTTTAATTTCGTGCCTCTGAGGATAGAAAATATATGCTAACTCCTGCGAAAACATTTTAATTGCAGATTTTGATTTTCAATACGTCCCGACGTATTAATTTCCTTTAAGATTCCACTTTCTGTCGTGAGTTGTCGCCACTGCACAGCTCAGAAATAATTTCCGAGGAACCATCCAAATATCTTACAGCAAACGGTACAGCTCGAGTTTAATAGCGTTTGAGGATATGACCGCGTATCCTAATACTACGACCCTTCTTTCTGGGTGATAGAGACACTGTCAGAGACTACAATAAAAATTTTGAAGTATCCCTTATAGCCTCCTTAAATGTAGTTCATTGGTCATTTTAAAGTAATAGAATAAACGAAATAATAAATAATTTAAAATTATATAATGTAAAAAATAAAATGAATAAAAAACAAAATTACATACAAATAAACAAAATAATCCATAATAAATACAAGAATTAACAGGACTTTCAGATGACAGGACAGTCGAACGAACATCTGAAGTTGTACTTGATCATTTAGAAGAATTTAACTGTAGCAAGAAATTAATTGCGCAAACTTACGATGGAACATCGGTAAATATCGGGCAGTACAATGGCTTAGGAGCCATTTCGCAACTAAAATGGGGAGGAGAATCGAACTCCACTAGGTACTAATAAATTGCCAGTTCCAGAATAGTGAGTCAGAGACTAACATAAGCCTACTTGTATTGATTTTGCATGCTCTATTATTATTATTATTATTATTATTATTATTATTATTATTATTATTAATAATATTATATTATTAATATTAGTTTCTGTCTTGGTCATCAGTCGTCAATCTCATAACCTACATACAAAAAATATCACGAGTCGCCACTGTGTATGTACGCATATATATATATATATATATATATATATATATATATATGAGCTGGAAAATGCTACAAATCATCTTGTCTTGCAGAAGACGAAACCTGTCTGCATATGTGTCTAAAATAAAATCTGAGAAAAGAGCTATGTAATGAAATTAATGTTTCTTGAGACACTAGCTTGAAAAGTGAAAAATCTGTTACAGAGGGCGTGTAGATGATGCTAATGTTTATAATTCCGGTTGGAACTCGTGGTACAGGTGTCTTAAAGGACAAAAAATACACCGAGCGTAATTATAAGGCTGTTAGTCACAACTGTGTGCAAGTGCGGAAAATAAGTGCCCCATTTCCCTTGTTAAAATCACACTTCTTGCTGTAAATTCTTGTTGATACATTACAATGTGGCACATTTGAACTCTTCTTGTTGCCTATTTAAGAAGACGGCTTGGGGATCAGATCCTGTTCATCATGGAGCTCGTCTTGGCGATTTTATGCGCATGACGGTTCATTAATTCTGCTCCCTGCTTCCTTGCTCGTCTCGTTGTGTGCAATTACTATCAAATTGTGTCTCCTCGCCTGTGAATTAAAACGTTTTAAAAATTCATACTGTTTCATTAGTGTGATTTAGTAAGTTAACTTACATTCTTAAAAGCTTTGTAAGATTGGTACTTGAGAATATTTGTTCTCTCCATAATTCGTTATATAATTTGTAGATGTCTTCAGGATACTTCTGAGCTTTTCCCAACTTAAGTGAAATGGTGAATAATCCCATGGAAAACTCTTCTCGGACTCATTTTGTCAAATACCATCTTCCTATTACAATTGCTACCGACGCTATGTAACATTGCAGTTCATACAGCATTGGTAAGTAACAGATTAAAGAAGCGGGGAGAGAGAAATAGGTCTCATTAACAATTGCAGCCGATAGTTTCCCTTTCCTGCTTCTTCTATATCAAAATAACCTATTCTTATGTAACTCCGAAAATTTGGATTATTTCCGCACGACATTGTGGAAAAAGTCGACAGATGCATAGCTTTATTATGCTGCATCTGCATTACTTTACGTTGAACAACGTGTGGGTACAATAACCTGTCGACAGGTGCATAGCTTTACTTTGCTGCACATCTTTACGTTGAACAACGTGTGGGTACAATAACCTGTCGACAGGTGCATAGCTTTACTTTGCTGCACATCTTTACGTTGAACAACGTGTGGGTACAATAACCTGTCGACAGGTGCATAGCTTTACTTTGCTGCACATCTTTACGTTGAACAACGTGTGGGTACAATAACCTGTCGACAGGTGCATAGCTTTACTTTGCTGCACATCTTTACGTTGAACAACGTATGGGTACAATAACCTGTCGACAGGTGCATAGCTTTACTTTGCTGCACATCTTTACGTTGAACAACGTGTGGGTACAATAACCTGTCGACAGGTGCATAGCTTTACTTTGCTGCACATCTTTACGTTGAACAACGTGTGGGTACAATAACCTGTCGACAGGTGCATAGCTTTACTTTGCTGCACATCTTTACGTTGAACAACGTGTGAGTACAATAACCTGTCGACAGGTGCATAGCTTTACTTTGCTGCACATCTTTACGTTGAACAACGTGTGGGTACAATAACCTGTCGACAGGTGCATAGCTTTACTTTGCTGCACATCTTTGCGTTGAACAACGTGTGGGTACAATAACCTGTCAACAGGTGCATAGCTTTACTATGCTGCACATCTTTACGTTGAACAACGTGTAGGTACAATAACCTGTCGACATGTGTATAGCGTTACTATGCTGCACATCTTTACGTTGAACAAAGTGTGGGTACAATAACCTATTGACATGTGCATAGCTTTACTATGCTGCACATCTTTACGTTCAACGACGTGTGGGTACAATAACCTTTCAAAAGGTGCATAACTTTACTATGCTGCACATCTTTACGTTGAACAACGTGTGGGTACAATAACCTATTGACAGGTGCATAGCTTTACTTTGCTGCACATCTTTACGTTGAACAACGTGTGGGTACAATAACCTGTCGACAGGTGCATAGCTTTACTTTGCTGCACATCTTTACGTTGAACAACGTGTGGGTACAATAACCTGTCGACAGGTGCATAGCTTTACTTTGCTGCACATCTTTACGTTGAACAACGTGTGAGTACAATAACCTGTCGACAGGTGCATAGCTTTACTTTGCTGCACATCTTTACGTTGAACAACGTGTGGGTACAATAACCTGTCGACAGGTGCATAGCTTTACTTTGCTGCACATCTTTGCGTTGAACAACGTGTGGGTACAATAACCTGTCAACAGGTGCATAGCTTTACTATGCTGCACATCTTTACGTTGAACAACGTGTGGGTACAATAACCTGTCGACATGTGTATAGCTTTACTATGCTGCACATTTTTACGTTGAACAACGTGTGACTACAATAACCTGTCAACAGGTGCATAGCTTTACTATGCTGCACATCTTTACGTTGAACAACGTGTGGGTACAATAACCTGTCGACATGTGTATAGCGTTACTATGCTGCACATCTTTACGTTGAACAAAGTGTGGGTACAATAACCTATTGACATGTGCATAGCTTTACTATGCTGCACATCTTTACGTTCAACGACGTGTGGGTACAATAACCTTTCAAAAGGTGCATAACTTTACTATGCTGCACATCTTTACGTTGAACAACGTGTGGGTACAATAACCTATTGACAGGTGCATAGCTTTACTATGCTGCACATCTTTACGTTCAACGACGTGTGGGTACAATAACCTTTCAAAAGGTGCATAACTTTACTATGCTACATGTCTTTACGTAGAAATACTTGTGGGTGCGATAATCTGTTGACAGATACAAAGCTTATTATTCTGTATGTCTTTACCTAGAAATACATGCAAGTGCGATCATCTATTGACAGGTTCATAGCTTTACTCTGTTGCATATCTTTACGTAGAACTACATGTGGATATTGCGAGAAACGAAGCAAAGAGAACAAAGAGAATACAAGGATAATAGGAAGGCAAGAGGGACAAAGGAGAGGCAAGGCGAACAAGACGAAGACAAGAAAAACAAGATGAAGTCAAGGAGAATAAGACAAAATGACGAGAACAAGATGAAGACAAGGAGAACAAGAAGAAATGAAGAACAAGGGAAATATAAGGAGAACAGAACGAAGACAAGGAGAACAATACGAAAATAGGGAGAACAAAATGAATACGAAGGGGCAAAGGAATGCTAGGAGAACAAGAGAAATAGCGTATCAGGTGGATATAAGAAATGTTAGGATAAGAAAGCGAAGACAAGGAGAACAAGGTGATGACAAGAAGAGCAGGGAAAGATAAGAGAAATACAAGGAAAGTAAGGGGGACATGAGAAGTACAAGAAGAATATTTGAGAATAAAGGGAAGACAAGCAGTGTCAAGCAGAACAGAGGGAAAAAGAATGAGGACGAAACGAAGACGAGAACACGACGAGAATATAAGGAAAACAAGGGTAATGTAAGAGAAACGAGGAGAAGACAATTAGAACAAGGGGAATGAAAGGAGGAAAGGGGGAATACAAGGAGAACAAGGTAATAAAAGAAGAAAAGAAGGAATACAACAAGGCTAAGGAGAAGACAAGGAGAACAGAGGGAAGAGAAGGAGACCAAAGGGAAGAAAAGCAGAAAAGGAGAATACGAGGAGAAGACAGGGAAGACAAGGAGAATAAGGAGAAGATAAGGAGAGAGTTGAATTTTTGTGTGACAGTCAATTCTCAAGTTACTCCTTCATATCTAGCGAAGAGAAAGTACTCCAACCAGGAGATCAACCTTGAAAGGAATGTGCTTACTATTGCGTCATCTATTGGAGCGAAGTAGATAGATAATATTATCGTTATAACGTCAGTTTAAAAAACATGCACTTTCCTGCATATGTTATTTCCTGTATGGACGGATTAAAAGACCAGGAGATTAACAGTGATCTAATTTTGTATAAATATGTTTATCAATGTTATCCTTTGTGCTAGCCAATAGAGATACGAGTGCCCACGTGTGTGACCTTATGACATCAACATTCATTCACAGCATTACCCCGCTGCGTCTCATTCCCCAGAGACTTTCTCGTGGTTGGAGTACAGTAGAACAAGGGGAATGAAAGGAGGAAAAGGGGAATACAAGTAGGACAAGGTAATAAAAGAAGAAAAGTAGGTATACAACAAGGCTAAGGAGAAGACAAGGAGAACAGAGGGAAGAGAAGGAGACCAAAGGGAAGAAAAGCAGAACAGGAGAATACGAGGAGAACTAGGGAATACATGAGAAGACAGGGAGAATAAGGAGAGAGTTCAATTTTTATGTGACAGTCAATTCTCAAGCTACACCTTCATCTCTAGCGAGGAGAAAGTAGTAGTTCTACGTCATAACCATAAAATAACGCATCACGTTGAGAATCCTGGAAGTCCCAAATCATATTTTTCTAACAATTCTTGTTAACAATAATAGCTCTTTCAGGTTTCTCAATGTTTAATGGTTATATAGGCTATGTCACAGAATAAATATTTAAATTCTCATTATTATTATTATTATTATTATTATTATTATTATTATTATTATTATTATCACTATTTCTTGCCAATGTTTATTATTGTCACACTAACATTACTTATCCAACTTTCATTATTTACTTTCATGTTGTTTTATGGTCTAGATATTAATTTAATAACTATGTAAGCAATTGTATTCATTTAGAATTAGAGTCTGGCTGGGCAGAAGAGAAGGCCTACTGGCCTTAGCTCTGGCAGATTAAATAAATTATTAAATACTTAGATATTATTCCGTATTTGTTTACTTTCTTAATAATTTGTAGCAAGTTGTGCACATTACGTCGCAAATGGGGTGACTAGTTTCACACATTGCTATAAGTTTCAGATGCATAATCCCACTCGCAGAGGTGTACCTAACCTGTAACACCTGAAGTGGTCAAGTATCGCCGTCCGTCCCGGATCGCCCTTATGTTTGGTTTAACCCGGACACTGTGTAATTAATATTACCGCCACAGGATGGTGTGGGTGTCGGTAATGAGGCTGGAAGACGGCATGCCTCACGTGGGCGCGCGAACGGAGGTTGCATCGCCCTTCATACAAATCCTCTTCTACCACCCCACAAGTTCGTTAGACCCAAGTGTTTGTTAGCATGTGTTTGTATTGTGAATGCATGTTCCATATGTAGAACCTTTTATAAAATTCACATGTGGAAGTACCATGGAGATATAAGAATCAGCTTCGTAGGTAGGATGTTAAAGAAGATGAAAAGAAGTATAGAGTTTAAAAAATAAGAAAAAAGTAATAAAAAGGGAAGTGGAAAAATCTACAGAAAGAGACAGAGACACTGTTGGTTTGTGTTGCAAGCCGTGTGCCGCTTCAGTAATATATTTTTCACTTTTCAACATACATTCGCCACACCCAGGACGGGTTTTCTACCAGACTGTAGCAAGAGTCAAGGTCTAGACCTGCCAACCAGACAACACGCACGGAGGATGAATCTCAGGCCCCATATAAATTCACATTAAAGTTTCGATTCTCTAATAAAATTTACGTCTACCCCCTTTTTATGTAATTTGTAAAGTGCGATATTAATAGATATACGATAAGGGACTTAGTGAAAATAATGCATTGCCTGCGAGAGACAACTTAGATACACAACAGAATTCGAAGATGGGCTAATCTTGTGTGTAACTCTACATCACCTGATAACTTAACTTCTGCTATTGTTCCACACTCAAGTTTTTCTAGTGTACCAAAAAATACGTATTTATTTTACAATGCTATTGTAATTAGCAGAGACCGGAAGTTTAGGCGTTATGAATCATTAAAATAGGCAGGCAAAATGGCGTCACAAATACAGACTTGGACAAATTATTAGACTAAATTAATTATATGTGCAACTAAGCTATATTTATCGGCAGAAATAATGAACAAAAATGTATTTTGCACAGAAATAATGAACAGAAAATTGAGTCTGGAGGTTACTAATATTTTGTGAACATTCTCTTATTCTTTATTAACACGTTGATTTTTGTCAGGGATGCTGGAAACCGAAGTTTGACACTTTCTTTGAATATCAGCATCATTTAGCCAGATGTCAGACAGTGCTTAAATGAGTTCATGTTTTGTTGTAAGCCTCTTTTTGTTCACTTTCTTCTTCAGTATAGATCACAGATTTTCAATTTCGTTCACGTCCGGTCTACTTGCAGGCCATAGGAGAACAGACTGTTGAATATCTTCTGCAGTATATAATTAAAACACCAGTAGCACCAACACAGCCAGACAAAATATACTTAACCATTGGAAAAATATACCAGAAGATGTAAACAATCATATTTACAACAATAGATACTCTGTGAATTATACTGATAGTTGATATGACGAATTATATTGTGTTTCCAAGAAAAACGTTTTAGTCTAATAATTTGTCCAGGTCTGTAGCTAAAATAGGCAGGCAAAAAGGCATTATAAATAGCTAAAATACGGTACGCAATAAAAAGCAATTACAAAACCCTTGCACTATACCCACTATCTTGCACTTTCCACAAAGGGATTTCGGCAGCAAGAAAAGCTTTACATAAGTCGAATGTAAATTGAGATTTCGACTCGATGTTGCAATTACTATTGGAAGCAAAGAAATCTTCTTCCCAGTAGTCTTGGAAAGTGCATTTTGGTGTTTGGTTGTACTGATATGTTGCGATATGAACTATTTAGCTAGCTACAACAATGTCGCAATGAAACTGAAAGAAAAATAACCGTTAAAAATAACGTTAGACTCGCATTCATTGTTGCCTTGTCAAATAAACACAAGCGATAATTAAAACGCTTACTGTTATACATTTTTGCACGGCAGCACTCATTGTTGCAAAGAAGATTATGAACTGACTGAAAGAAAATAATATACATTCGGTGAAGTTACTTTCATTGTAGCGGTTATAAAAATAAATTAAAATATACCTGTAGGCAATTTTTCATAATAAATTAATAAATAATAGATAAATAATCAAATAAAGGCAAAAAAAGCATTTATTTTGTATATTACGCATTTATATTAAAAAGAGCAACATAAAACTGTGAAGTTTCAATCACAAAGGTATAATTCGTACAGATTTACTTTCAAAATGAAGATAGATTTAACACATTTAAAAAGGCATTCTGCCAAAGTTCCGGTCTCTGCTAATTAGTTTACTGAATGTAATACAGCTCGATTATAATATGGAAAGCTTGTGATTTTTTAGACATCCCTTTAAAGCCACAGATAACTGACACTATTGAAGTAATGGTGAAATGAAAATGACAGGCGTAACTGTTGTATTTGATGGAAACCGCTGTACAGCCTTCCTTGTTCATCACAAAATCTAAAAATAAACGCAAGCCTACAACTTCATTTATACGAGAAAAATGCATAAGTTAAGTGAGAAAATCGTGTAACTGAAATAACATTTTTAGTAACATCTGAAATAGCACTTGAAGACTCTACGAGAAGAAGTTGTTATGGTTTATTTAACGACGCTCGCAACTGCCGAGGTTATATCAGCGTCGCCGGTGTGCCGGAATTTTGTCCCGCAGGAGTTCTTTTACATGCGAGTAAATCTACTGACACGAGTCTGTCGCATTTGAGGGCATTTAAATATTATCGACCTGGGCCGAGATCGAACCCGCAACCTCGAGCACAGGAGGTTAGCGCTATACCGACTGCGCTACCCAGGCCGACTCTACGAGAAGAACGAGTTAAGTCAATTTAATATCAAAAATTTTTATAAGAGAAATTAGAACTTCATAATTAAGCTACCGGTATCTTTGAGTATATAATATGGTAGTTTAATTTATAACACATATTCTTGAGAAATGTAAATTTATTTGCAGCAAATTTTAGCTGCTTAGGGCCAAAGCTGGCTAATGTAGCTACAGTATTAGGGCTACATTTTAAACTTCAATAAAGACGGTTTTAAGAAATTGGCATACTTAGTTCCTACAGTAGAGCGGCGTGCGGTGATGACGTTTTCGGGGAACCAATTCCATGGAAACCCTGTATGTAGGCAACAGGCATCGAAGTCCAGTCGAGCAATAGCATACAGTACATACAGTCACTGCTTCCCTTGACGTCATGCTGCTGCACGCCACCTGATCTTCATTTAATAACGTCATTATTTAGGGTTCCTTAAAAAGTTTTAGGTAAATGAATTATATTTTGTATTTTCTGTTGGTGAAATGTGATTCAGCAAGCTTACTTAATAAATTTTAGGATAAAATATAAATATATCTTATAGACAGTTGTGAAAAATACAGCGACTTTAGCTCTGCTCCGTAGTGAATTTTGTAAATTGTCGTTGGCGATATTGTTTAACCAATGTTTATTTTGTAAATTTCTTTAACTGATTTTGTAAAGGTCGTTAAATTTGACAAATAAATAAGATTGCATTGTGAAACACAGTTTATAGTAGGCCTATTTTTAATCTTTAACTTGTGATTTGTAAATTATTAATTTGTAATTTGTTAAAATTATGACACGGGCCCCTGGTTATCATATTATACTGTATGTAGTAGTCTAGTAATATGTTAGGAGAAAATCCACAAACAATTGGGGAAAACACGGAAATTTTACTTGAAGCAAGTAAAGCGATAGGTTTGGAAGTAAATCCAGAAAAGACGAAGTATATGATTATGTCTCGTGACCAGAATATTGTACGAAATGGAAATATAAAAATTGGAGATTCATCTTTCGAAGAGGTGGAAAAATTCAAATATCTTGGAGCAACAGTAACAAATATAAATGACAATCGGGAAGAAATTAAT
This sequence comes from Periplaneta americana, assembly GCF_040183065.1. Classification (NCBI taxonomy): domain Eukaryota; kingdom Metazoa; phylum Arthropoda; class Insecta; order Blattodea; family Blattidae; genus Periplaneta; species Periplaneta americana. The sequence goes on along the minus strand of NC_091118.1, from coordinate 157,136,907 downwards.
ATGGGAAATGCCTGTTATTATTCGGTTGAGAAGCTTTTGTCATCTAGTCTGCTGTCAAAAGTGCGGAAGTTAGAATTTATAAAACAGTTATATTACCGGTTGTTTTGTATGGTTGTGAAACTTGGACTCTCACTTTGAGAGAGGATCAGAAATTAAGGGTATTTGAGAATAAGGCCCTTAGGAAAATATTTGGGGCTAAGACGGATGAAGTTACAGGAGAATGGAGAAAGTTACACAACGCAGAACTGAACGCATTGTATTCTTCACCTCACATAATTAGGAACGTTATATCCAGACGTTTGAGATAGGTAGGACATGTAGCATGTATGGGCGAACCAGAAATGCATATAGAGTGTTAGTTGGGAGACCGGAGGGAAAAAGACCTTTGGGGAGGCCGAGACGTAGATGGGAGGATAATATTAAAATGGATTTAAGGGAGGTGGGATATGATGATAGAGAGTGGATTAATCTTTCACAGGATAGGGACCGATAACGGGCCTATGTGAGGGCGGCAATGAAACTCCGGGTTCCTTAAAAGCCACATGTAAGTAAGTAAGTAGTCTAGTAAATCAGTACAGTACAACGAGAACACGTGACGACTGCTGTAAGTAGCTGGTGCACACTGGCAGTGTGATTGTAATTCTTGTCATTGATTGGCATGGAGCTGTTTGACACCAGTGTTGTACTTCCTCTCTTGTAAATAGTGTTGCTGCAATTAATATTCTGCTCCACCGCGTGTACAACACAGTCCCCATGACTTTCAAATAGCAAGACGGTCCCTTTCGTTGTCGATGCAGGAAACAATGCGACCATTGTCCTTATGAGGTAATTACCACACTCCGATCCCTTGTTACTTCTGCTGGAATCTGGTCATGCTTATGAGGAGAAGTTGAATTTCTTTATACAGCTCATTCAGCTCAGTACTGTGTTTTTCTGATATTTCTTTCCTCATTGCTCTCTATATTTTTAATAGACTGTAATGGTTATCTAGCATCTGAGTGCATTTGAAAGTGATTCATTCATTTAGCGTTCTTCCCAAGGGCAGGTCTTTCACTGCAAACCCAGCTTTCTCTAATCTTTTCTATTTTCTGCCTTCCTCTTCATTTCCTCAAATGATCCATATAATATCTCAATGTCGTCTATGATCTCATATCTCCATGTATTGTGGGTCCCTATCACCACGGCATGGCGCGTCCTCAGCTTGCGGATAGAAAAGACTGCCTCCAGATATGGAGGGTAGCTGCGAATATATTGGATAACCAATCGTTGACAGCCGATAAGGGGTGGTCCTCCAGCTTGGGGGTTGGGCGAAGGGCTAACAACCGATCACCGTAAAAAAAGTGCTTGTTACGAATCCCTGTAATAAGCCTCGGAATGGGACTGACTCTCTGGCACGACCACATCAAAGGAATAAGGTTATGAGATTTGACACTTTATACAACAAGAGGGGTAACATTAGTATCAAAAGAACTAGCTAGATATAGAATAGACTTCGTGAGGGCACAAGAGGTTAGGTTAAATGGGAATGGCATATCACAAATAGGATATTGCTTGTTGTATTATGGGGAAGGAAACAATAATCACCAATTAGGAACAGTTAGAATTTATAAAACAGTTATATTACTGGTTGTTCTGTATGGTTGTGAAACTTGGACTCTCACTTTGAGAGAGGAACAGAGATTAAGGGTGTTTGAGAATAAGGTTCTTAGGAAAATATTTTGGGCTAAGAGAGATGAAGTTACAGGAGAATGGAGAAAGTTACACAACCCAGAACTGCACGCATTGTATTCTTCACCTGACATAATAAGGAACATTAAATCCAGACGTTTGAAATGGGCAGGGCATGTAGCGCGTATGGGCGAATCCAGAAATGCAAATAGAGTGTTAGTTGGGAGACCGGAGGGAAATAGACCTTTGGGGAGTCCGAGACGTAGATGGGAAGATAATATTAAAATGGATTTGAGGGAGGTGAAATATGATGATAGAGAGTGGATTAATCTTGCACAGGATAGGGACCGATGGCGGGCTTATGTAAGGTCGGCAATGAACCTTTGGGTTCCTTAAAAGCCATTTGTAAGCAAGTAAGTAAGTATGATCTGATATCTTCTTCTACCCCGAACTCCTTTCCCCGTTCACCATTCCTTCCAGTGCAGCCTTCAGTAAGCAGTTTCTTCTCAGCCAGTGACCCATCCAATTCCTTTTCCTCTTCCTTATCAGTTTCAGCATCAGTTTCTTCACCCACTCTTTCCAACACAGCTTCATTTCTGATTCTGTCTGTCCACGTCACAAGTTCCTTATTTCAAATGCTTCTATTGGTTCCTCTTCACCTTTTCGTAATGTCCACGTTTGTGCCCCATACAATGCCACACTCCATACAAAGCACTTCCTTAAATTATTTTGTCTTTCTCTTTCACTTTCCTTCTTCCCTTTTATTTGTTTAATTTCTTCAATTTCTCTTTCGGAGTTTATCATATTTTCACCTTTTTTCTGTTATTTTACACTATACTTGTCTTTGATTTCTTCGTCTACTTCCTGAACTATTTTTTACATTATTTTTTCATATATTTATTTTTTTAATATTCTTTTGTTCATTGTTTTTCTTTTTCTTCATTGTTTTTCTTCTCTTATCCAATTTACTCCATTCATGTCTGTGGTTCATGTTTATTTTTATCTTAATGTTATTTATTTTTCATTATTCCTTTGTCTTCTTTTTTCTTTATTCATCGTTTTTATTTGTCTTTTCCATGCTCTTTTTCAATTCTTTCCCCATCGCTCTTCCATTTTTTCTTTTTCTTTCTGCTTTCTTTCTACCTTTCTTCCTCTCCATCTCTGTTGCCAAGTACTCGTAGTCTATCCGATGTGATATAAGAATCATAAGTAAGACTCAGCAACTTCGTTATTATACTGTAGAGGAATTTTTACAAACATGGTATAGGTCCTACCTTTTTTTTTCGTTTTTGAACCTACATGTTTTAAATACTGAACGTAAAATAACGTCCTGTTTGTTGCTGAATGTCCCTGTGAATTATACACCGGACTTTGAAGTTCGTAAGATGTTATAAAATGTTTGCAAAATAAAATTTCCTCAAAATCTAATATATTTCCATCATAAAAATGGAGGTACAAATATGGAATACTATTAACAAGTTGCAAGATTAACAAAATTTCAAAGTCAAAATGGCCTCCACTAAGAAAAGCGCAAAACAAACATTCAGCATCTTCATTACTAAATTCAGATGAATCGTCACTCACGTCTTTTCTCGAACTTGTTTTATGGTTTCTTGCATTACCTTTTCTAAGTTTGTTAAAAGGTGAAGTTTTTCCTCCTCCTACAGGTGCCAACACTAGTAACGAAACAGAAAACCAGGGTAAAAAGATAGAATACTAATAATACTAATATTTCATGTTTGTGACACATTGATGTTATAAGTCATAATCTTAAAACATATCATAATTTAAAAACGAAATGAATTAAACATACTGTACATTGCTGTAAACGTAGATTATTTCTCTTTAAGGATATATTCATGAGTATTTATAAAATTGAGGAATAACAATACTTTCTTACTTATGGCTTTTAAGCAACCCGGAGGTTCATTGCCGCCCTCACATAAGCCCGCCATTGGTCCCTATCCCGAGCAAGATTAATGCAGTCTCTACCATCATATCCCACCTCCCTCAAATCCATTTTAATATTATCTTCCCATCTACGTCTCGGCCTCCCCAAAGGTCTTTTTCCCTCCGGCCTCCCAACTAACACTCTATATGCATTTGTGGATTCTCCCATACGTGCTACATGCCCTGCCCATCTCAAACGTCTGGATTTAATGTTCCTAATTATGTCAGGTGAAGAATAAAATGCGTGCATTTCTGTGTTGTGTAACTCTCTCCATTCTCCTGTAACTTCATCCCTCTTAACCCCAAATGTTTTCCTAAGCACCTTATTCTCAAATACCCTTATCTATGTTCCTCTCTCAAAGTGAGAGTCCAAGTTTCACAACCATACAGAACAACCGGTAATATAAATGTTTTATAAATTCTAACTTTCAGATTTTTTGACAGCAGACTGGATGATAAAAATTTCTCAACCGAATAATAACAGGCATTGAGTAATAACAATTACCGCTAATTTTTTTTTTTTTTACTTTCCTCGAAAACGCAAAGAAGATAAATGTTTCAACAGTTCAGCTTCTAACTGTAATAATACCACAGTCTACTATATACAGTCACGAAGCTTGAGTTTTGATGCTGCTAGAAACAATAGACTGTGACGGTACTATTTTCCATTGCCTGCAATGAGGCGATATTAGCGATCCTAGTGGTGAGCAACTATCTTATTTTTGCATATTTACTACGTATTGAGCTTCGCGACTGTATATACTAGACTGTGATAATACATTCCCGCGAAAGAAAGTAGAGTAAGTAGTAATTTAGAAGGCTTTCGCTAGAATACATCACGTCTCAGGTCGTAAATCACACTATTTCATATTTCTGTGGTGTTTGGGTAAAGGGAAATAAGTCATAAAAATGAGTTCGGAGATATATGAAAATTAAACTTGGAACCCTTATTACAAATTATTTTCTATACAAGTAAAACACATCAACTGCTTGTATTCTTTGATTTTTACGCACCCACTTGTATAATTTAACTTGTGTATTCATCTGGGGAACAAAATTCCACCTGGACAAAAAAATGACCTATACCCCTTTACCCGAACACCACAGATTTGTACCCCTATTTCAGATTTGTAACACTTCCTCTAATACATATTGCAAACGAATAAGAAGATTGATACTGATTGCATTCCTACTAGAAGATAGTTATCAAAATAATTTTCGTAATTCCCTTTAAAATTAATGAATCTGCTGACAGGCAGTAATGAAGATGATATTACACATGAAGAGACAAGAAAAATAAAGCAAATGTATTATTCTTAACTTGCCCTCTTTCTTTTCTTTCTTCCTTTCTTAACGATGCTTTGAAAAATCCATTTAGATCCCCTCTAAATACATATGTAACATCTGCGTGTGCGGAAGGAAGAAAGAATTAGAGTCGCAGTGAGGAGATTCACAGTGATTGAGTGCTGGCACATTTGGTAGCGGCACATTTCATCTGCAGCGAGAGGAGTTGAACATTAAATTTTTATGATCTTGCTCAAGTCGTAACATTTATGTCTTCTACTCATGTTCCTTCTATGTGGAACAGGCAATATCTAATATTGAAATAGCTAATAAGAGGGGGATTCCCCAAGGTTTACTAACTTTACAGAGACAGACGGAGATAGAGAAGCGAGTTAAACGAAGCGTTTTGGGATATGGCTTGTTACATCCGGATTAAGTTGAAGTAAATCATATCTTGATAGATTTTTGTGATCGATGGCAATAAAACTGTATGTGAGTGAAGTATTTACATTGTAAACAGAGTGAACTATGTGACGTCACGTATTTTTACAGGTTAAAGGAGAAATTATATCATTTGATGAAAATACGATTTGTATTGAGTATTTTCTGTACAACGATAATTCTTCGTTTCGAAGATATATCGGCGACTGTTTAAGTACAGTTTTTACCATTAGATATGGGTACTTAGATTCTTTTTCATTGCCATCGTTATGCACTTGTTTTCTTAGATGGAAAAACTAGCATTACACTTACCCCAAATTATAGTAACTTATGTCCAGTATGTAATATTTCACCTTTACTTTTTAACTTTGCTCTAGAGTATGCCATTAGGAAAGTCCAGGATAACAGAGAGGGTTTGGAATTGAACGGGTTACATCTGCTGCTTGTCTATGCGGATGACGTGAATATGTTAGGAGAAAATCCACAAACGATTAGGGAAAATACGGGAATTTTACTTGAAGCAAGTAAAGAAATAGGTTTGGAAGTAAATCCCGAAAAGGCAAAGTATATGATTATGTCTCGTGACGAGAATATTGTACGAAATGGAAATAAACAAATTCAAAATTTATCCTTTGAAGAGGTGGAAAAATGCAAATACCTGGGAGCAACAGTAACAAATACAAATGATACTCGGGAGGAAATTAAACACAGAATAAATATGGGAAATGCCTGTTATTATTCGGTTGAGAAGCTTTCATCATCCAGTCTGTTGTCAAAAGATTTAAATGTTAGAATTTATAAAACAGTTATATTACCGGTTGTTCTATATGGTTGTGAAACTTGGACTCTCACTTTGAGAGAGGAACATAGATTAAGGGTGTTTTAAAATAAGGTGCTTAGGAAAATATTTGGGGCTAAGAGGGATGAAGTTACAGAAGAATGGAGAAAGTTACACAACACAGAACTGCACGCATTGTATTCTTCATCTGACATAATTAGGAACATTAAATCCAGACGTTTGAGATGGGCAGGGCATGTAGCACGTATGGGTAGCGTAATGTTTTATTTTCGCTGGGAGAGTTAAGGCCATAAGGCCTTCTCTTCCACTCAACAAGCCTTAATCAATACAATATATATTTAAATTACAAATATTTACACTACACTTAAAAGGTTCTCCAGCAATATACTTCAGTTTTAACGACTAATATACTACATATTTATTTAAATTTAGAGAAACTATAAGGTAAAGTAGTAACTTAATTTATGAGCTAATTTAATTCAATCAATTATAATTAATTTAAGCGTAGGGTGTTAGTTGGAAGGCCTGAGGGGAAAACACCTTTGGGGAGGACGAGACGTAGATGGGAGGATAATATGAAAATGGATTTGAGGAGGCGGAATATGATACTCAGGATCGAGATCATTGGCGGGCTTATGTGAGAGCGGCAATGAACTTCCGGGTTCCTTAATAGTACATTATGCAACGAGCCTATAATGGTAGTAATTAAGACGCAAGTATGTTTGTTTATGAAACGAGCGCAAGCGAGTTTCATAATTTTCATACGAGCGTCTTAATTACCATTATAGGCAAGTTTCATACGACTTTTTATGCTCGACTATATCTCTAACTTGAAATTATTCAAAATTAGGTCATGTTATGTCTATGTGCGAACTGACCTGAATTGTGATATGTGCGCAGACGCGAAAGTATGATTTTTTCCGAGGTCGAATGTCATTGACCTTGATAGAGAATAACATGAACATTAGTCTGATATAACCTTGAAATTGATTTAGAATTGAAAAACGACATGACAAATTGAATTCATTTGAATATTATTTACAATTAACGCTAATTATTATAGTAACAGAACTTAACCTTCTGCGACAGTATTGGATTTTCAGCCTCCGTGACTTTTCGCTAATTGTCTTTCGATTGCATATCCGAGAATAATCGATACTTGCGGTTTTATAACGGTACAAAGGTGACTTGTCATTGGCTGAAGACCTGAACTTAATGAATAGGTGTACTTTAATGAGGTGCATTAAAGGGCTACTGCCAGGTGTATAATTACTACATACAGTATGCCTAATCTTGTATTTTTTTTTTTTTGTATTCTCTAGTGCGTAACTCCAAAATTGTGCCGAATTTAAATCAATGGTTTCACAATTGGCCATCAATAATGTCGCTAAACCTCGAGACTCTTGTAATGTGTTTGGCATCCGCTGCTTAAATAATTCACTTTCCCAAGTCGTATTAAGTCTTCATTAAAGCGCTGGAAGAACAATAACGGGCTGACAAAGTAGAAGTTGCTGTACGTAACTCTGCTGCTTCTTCTCTTGCTTTGACCTATGGCTCTCCTAACTTACCAAGTGCTTCTACCCCATTAATAAAGTTTGTTCTCCCTTATGGCACATCGTTATATAACTCTTAGTGCTAATGACTAAATCAATACTGAACTCACACACCTCTGTCCTAGACACATTGTTTCTCGCGGTCAATGGAACTCCTTCTGAACAGTTCTGTATGTTGCAAATCATCGGTAAAAGATTTTTCTTTTAATTTATTGAGTATGCCCCAATAAGTAAAACTCATTCAGGGTCTATACAAGAACAGATACATAAAAATAAAAAAGAAAAAAATAATAACGAATCATAAAACTGCAGTCTGTGAAAAACATACGATATGACAAGAATTAAAGAAAGGAAATAAATGAGAATCGTAATGTTTTAGTGAGAAAGAAGGGAAAAGCCAGAAATTGTCAAATAAATAAACAAACCGAGAATTAAAATAAATAATCTTGCCAAAAACTTTTTTTTTAATTTCTTAAAATACCGAGAACTTGAGAAGCTTTACAGTAAAATCAGGAAAGAAGCTACAACAGTATGCTTTGACGTTATTTTATGAATGCAAGAACTGGAATTCAGTTGAAAATGAAAATTTTAGAACAATTAATGTTGAAGGTGACGATTAAGAAAAAAATATTGTTGTTGATGTAGGTGTTTAAAACATTCCAGTAAAAGAATCATGCAGGTATTTAATTAGATAATTATATACTTTATTATGTAAATGCTTTACGGTTGTAAGAAAAAATTATGCAAATTTGATATTATTTTTACAGGTAATTATTAGTTATTTTAATATTGTGAATGGTGTTTTATAAAGTGTAGTGTTTGTATATTAAGCTTGAAAAGGTTTGTTCATTTAGCTTTATAGTAGTTGAGGTATAAAAAAATGAATTTCACTAAATTTTTGCAGGCCAATAGTGTACCCCACACCTTAATTATATATACCCATGCTTCTAGTCCATAGAGAATAATAGCTGTACCCGTTGCTCTATAAGCTTCATTTTAGTCTCTTCCCATGTGTTGTTCTTTAATGTTTTGTGGTTGGTGCCGCACATCATTTGAAATGTTAACTTTTTATATACTGGGTGATTCACGAAAATTTACCTTCCCTTACGCAGCTTTTTTCCGAAGACATTTTCAGAAAAAATGTCATGTAAACATTTGTCTCAATATTTTCAGAATTACACTAATGTGAGGTTGTTTGTAAAATAACATTATTCTTGAGTTTTAAGTTTAAAGAATATCACAGATAAAGAATGAGCTATTCAGGAGTATCATTTCTTTAATTAGCTAATATTCTGAAACTAGGAAAAAAGATATTTTACAAACAACTTCAAATTAGTGTAATTCTGAAAATATTTAGATTACGACACATGTTTATATGACATTTTTTGCTCAGGATGTGTTCGGAAATAAGTTCCGTAAGGGACTGCAACTCCTCATGAATCACCCTGTATATATTTTTCAGTTGTACCTATTTCTTATGTTTATAGCTCAGCCTAGATAAGAAAGTGTTTAACTAATTCTGAAATACGGTATATACAATTTTGATTAATACAAAGAAACTTCCACATTTTAACTACTGTATTTAGGAAATCAAATAGGCCTATCTTATGACTAATTATTATAATGATGTACAAATGAAGCTCTGTCGTTTTGACAGTATATGCGGTATAATGGAAAAAACATTAAACAATAAAACCAAGAAAGAAACACAATTGAAATTTTATAACACAATGACAATAGTGACTTTTTAACTTTGATAGAGGGACAGAGACTAAGGATATTTTTTAATTAAGTGCGAAGGAAAATATTTGGGGCTAAAAGGGATGAAGTTACAGGAGAATGGAGAAAGTTACATAACGCAGAACTGCACGCATTGTATTCTTCACCTACCATAATTAGGAACATTAAATCCAGATATTTGAGATGGGCAGGGCATGTAGCACGTATGGGCGGATCCAGAAATGCATATAGAATGCTAGTTGGGAGGTGGAAGGGAAAAAGACCTTTGGGAAGGTCGAGATGTAGATGGAAAGATAATATTAAATTGGATTTGAATAAGTTGGAATATGATGTTATGGACTGGATTAATCTTGCTCAGGATAGAGACCGATGGCGGGCTTATGTGAGGGTGGCATTGAACCTCGGTTCTCTGAAAGCCATTTGTGAGTAAGTAATGACAGTACTGACACTTTTCTTCGATAGTGATAAAAGCATTCGAAATGAATTTATTGAGAGCGATTAAGTGATACATACTTAGAGATCACATCAGAAGTGAGGATATACAGGAAGAATTATAAGTTATACTCCTCCTAGATCACATTAAACACTATAAAAAAGGGGGATACATTTGGATATGATGAAAGAAAACCGTGTTTAATGAGCTCTAAGATAACCCGAGGTAGGTCAACAAGGCGGTGGAATTTAGAACCGGAACGCGCCTTGAAGCCTACAGGTACACTATGATGATGATGATGATGATGATGTTCTGAAGGTTTTCCATTCAAGTAGAGTCTTTGATCGTATTAGTGATTTCCAGAAAATGTCATGATTTTAGTCTTTTACTTTCGAGATTTTGAAATCAATAGCCTAATTACTAATAATTATGTTATTTAAATTAATGAAATTGCAGTATATTATGGAATGAGAATAAACACATTCAAAACAAAATCAATGGCCTTTCAAGGAAAATAAATAAAAAGAGTCGAAATTGTTGTGAATAATAAAATAATAGAATAAGTGTCATCATTCAGACTTGACTATTTAGGGAATATTAAGCTATATCAAATTCAGGAAAAGAAGACATAAAACAGAAAGTACATAAATATTATGCAGTAAATGGAATAAATTATAAGGAGACATTTCGGGAAGCAAATGTTAAAAGAAACTCAAGTCAGATTACACAACATTATTACAGCAAAACAAATGCTAAAATTTGGCAGTGAAATATGGGTTATAAAGCAAAGAGAGAAATCTAGAATACAGGCAGATCAAATGAAATGTTTGATATCAGTTTTAGGATTTACAAGATTATACCACCAGAGGAATGGAGATATTAGAGCAAAATTAAAAGTTAAAAATATAACAGAAATAATATAATAAAGAGAGAAATGGAAACAACATGTTGAAAGAATGCAAAATTCCCGTTATCCAAAGGCAGATCTATCGCACAGACCAATAGGACGAAGAGATCAGGAAAGACCACAAACAAGCTGGTTAGAACAGTGAACGGAAATAGTCAAAATAGTATAAATCGGAAAGTCAAAAGAAGGAGAAGAAGAGATTTAAATGAAGTAAAGGCCTCTGAAGGTCATCTTCAATGTTTTGTAAAATTACGAATCTGTCAGCATACAGTAATATCAAACCATTTATTCTTGTATTTTGATATAATTTGATTAATATAAAAATATCTGTCGCTTGTAAAATAAATTATTCCACCTCTGCATACGTAGTTACTGAAAATAAAACGTAGAGGAATATTATTCCAAACATGACAAACGAACTGAAACGTAGGCTATATTGATGTAGTGTGGAACATTTTCTATCACATCGCCATTTATTCTTATTTAGGACTAAGATTTTTAGAATATACGGTTAAAGTTTATGAAGTTAGTACTAATTTATCCATTTGAATGAATATAATCTATGAACGGGTTCGGAATTAGCATTTTTTGAACTCCTCTTTGTTCACCAAAGTTTTCCAAGATATATGTTTGTTATTGTAAACTACTCCTTGCATGTATGTCTCCCAGCGGTGCTGTTTTCAAATGCTGATCTTCCTATGGATTTTTCCAATTCCTTTTATATATGAAACTTTTTCGGGGGTAAAAAAGAAAAACTTTCTTTTCAGTGTGTGTGGGTTGAGGGTTGCATACGATGTAGGGTAAAGCGAGTGTTTACGAGTTGAAGCTCTCCCAGGAACGTTCCTTTTGCTCCTCTCCCTCCCCTCTGCCCCCTCCCAGTACTTTTTCTTTTCTTCCTTGCGGAATTGCTTTTCCATTCCCGCCTCTAGCTACGCTGGGTTAGCAACGCCGGCAAAATGGCGACCATAAATTAAGGTTAACTTCTTTTCTCCCTTCTTGCTTCCACCAAAATCTCCTTCTCCTTCTTCTTTCGAAGGCGGCATGCCTTCCCTTTGGCCATAGCTCTCCGTGCTTTCTGCTTGCCTCATCTTAATCGAAGATAGATAGGAAGATAGGAGGAGGTTCTTCGGGAGTAGAGGAGGAAAGGAAGAGAGGCACCAACGAGACTTGCGCCTTTCCAAGTCAAATTAATTGTAAATTAGATAGAGCTATGCTGCCAGAAGATGCTAGACTCGATGGGTTTGCCTCCCTGGCGAAATTAAATTGTAAAATGGATATAGGCTCATATATGTAGATGCTATTTTCTTGAGATCTTACTTGGCTCGAGAAGTAACTAGACCTGTTTGAATATATGTACGTAAGATCGTGCTCATGTTTTGTCCCTATATTATTTTTCTCTAGCAGTATTCAGTCATTGTCCCAGTTCGGTTTTAATATCTTCTTAATCTTTTTCTTCTTCAAGGAATGGGCCCTTTGGACTGTACTTCCGTGGTCATATAATTAGCATGATGCAAGACCATCGCTTAAGAAAACTACAGGACAAAAACAAGAACATACACTCGTGTCCCGTTTCTAGAAAGACAGTTACCTATGCATACAGAGTTATCTACGATTTAACGTGCTGATATGTTTAAAATGAGTTTCTGAAACAACAATTATCCTCATCTTTAGAGTTATCTGTTCTTCAACTGTAACTATGCCTCGGCCTGTAGTTACCTGGCTGTTAGTATTGTTTCGAACAAATCATGTGGTTCTACTGCAGTTATGTTTCATAAACTAAAGTACCTAACTGATATTAAATAATAGGCTAATATAGACCACAATAAATTAGTTTACTGTATTATCAGTATAATTAAAAAAATTTGACGGTAAATGTTTTACTTTCTATAGGCCCTATGTGTTTGTAAAGACAGTTTCGAATATCTCAAGCTTAATGTTCATCATCAACTTCAGATTATATGTCGTTAGTCAAGGAATATTTTATTATTGGGTGCTCTACTAATACCAACGGTATTTCGGAATCCGAAAAGTCCATTTGAACACATGAAGACAAAAGCAGTTTATGGACGAATGTAAAATATTTTTGCATGTGTATCAGTATGGCTGCCATAGTCACCACTACGGTTGCAGTTTTGTAGCAGACGTTACATCTAGCTTTCTCTTCACTATTATTAGTTACCTCAATGATCATGCTAAATACTAACAATTATTGTCTTTTTAATCATATTACGATTGAAGTGTAAATGTACACTGTACACTGTCGTGTATCACATGGTTCTTTAATTACAAAACCTTGCACCTACTAGAACAGACCTCAGCTACCTATCAGCCATATTACTACTGAAAACTTCTGCAAACGAAAGTAACTATAAATAACTAAAGAGATCACCAACAAAATACTAGTGGAGACATCTGTGGACGACTATAGATACTGAACTTGAAGTTACCTTAACTGTTATTTACAAGATCTGATAAATCTACATTTAACTTTCCGGAAACTCATGAAAGCTATCAGTGCAGTTAAATTTATAAGAGCAGTTAAGTGACTGAGAATCGCATCAGTCTTTCTAGAGAAAAATAAATATCCACATCCCATTCGGCCACGAAATGATATAATGGTCTGATTATGCTACTTTACTACAGTGGATGCTGTTTTCTTAGTTACAGGCCTCTTGTGAGGAATTTAATATCCATATTTCTGGTACCTTCGCACACCTTGACTTACAGGATTGCATATGCGCTTCCCAGCTAACAGTCCGTAATTTGATTTCCTGAGCAGGCAATGCAAGCGATTTATTTTCTTTCCATAAGACTGGGTGTTTGTCTCTTGTCATGTGCTGTCCAGTGTTGTCTCAGCGGTGGTCCTGTGCCGTGCTAACCACACGATAAGAGGCGCCCGCAACGTGCACCTGTCTAGTATTGGTCAAATGATAGCCTATACTTGTATAGGCCTACCCTTTCCTGTACCGTATTGGATTGTAAATCGGTATGGAAAAATGTAATAAAATACGATGGATTTCTGATTTTTTTTTTCATTTTGTGTTGTAATTCACTTAATATAGGCTACCTTCTACTTGAAACTAGTACAAAAACATAGGCCAAATGTATGTGGAGTTTTACTAATTTTCTCATATGGGTTATTTAACACTTTATTTTTTGGTCACAAGCTAGCGTGTCAGCAAATTAAATTAATTCGAAAGAAATTATATCTCAGTGCTATACCAAGAAGGTAGGCTATTCATACTGCTTGGAGCCGCGGGCGTATGTGTTAGCGCAGGGGCGTATTTTGCGGACTACCGGGGCTACCGGCGGTAGCCCAAGGAAATTACAAAAGAAAAAGTTTATAATATAACATAATGTAATAATTTTGTATTATTAGTTTTACCATAGTAATTAAAATTAAAGTAATTGTTAGATTTATATGCGCTCTCTGCTCTCGAAAAGAAACAAGTTGTCAAGGCGGCATCGCTGGAGAAACCGCTTGCTACGTGAGGTAGCCTGTGACCGTACCGCGCACGATGTCCTGTCGCACAGCTGCCCTGTCGCACAGCTGCCCGTCCCCCCCTCTCCCTTCTGTTTCCATCGTGCAATGTAGGCCGGGCGAGTTGCCGCTCTCGTGATCGGTTTCTTCGCAGGCGCAAAGCAGCAATACGCTTAGTACGCTAGCTCATGAATGTGATTGTGTTCTTGCAGTGCAGTATTTTAAATCTGTGATTTGTTCGAGTGTCTAAGAGTTATATTAATTGTGAATTATTAAGTGTTTAATTTCTCAATTAAGTGATATTGTGAAAAATATGGCAGAACAAGTTTCTGGAGAGGTTTGTGTTGAAAATGACTGTGTAATAGAAGGTTTATTAAAAGTGCCTTTTAACCGTCGTACATAACAACGAGAAAGTTGAAATTGTGAAAATGGAAAGACCAACTCCTGAGTTAAATTTGTCCATGGACGTAAAAGAAAAACAGCGAGAGTACACACGCCATTTCACTTCAACATCATATGGTAAGTGGAATTGGTTGTGTGGTAGTTCTAAACTATCTAAACTATTTTGCTGGCCATGTTTGTTATTTAGCCGCGAAACTAATGTGTGGTCAAAAGAGGGGTTTTTCTAATATGAACTCCCTTCGAACGGCAGTCCTAGAATACGACAAATCAAAAGCTCATATTTGTAGTAGCATGAACTTTGCAAACTTTGGGAAGACAAGAATTGATTTACAGCTAGATAAGCAAAAAGCTCTACACATCAACCAACACAATGCTCTTGTGAAAAAAAAAATCGGGAGATTTTACTCCGTCTTATTAACGCAGTCTGCTTTCTAGGAAAACAAGAATTGGCTTTTCGGGGTCATAACGAGAGTGTGGAATCAGACAATATAGGAAATTATATTGAATATTTAAGTTCCTTAAGTGAATTTGACCATTTACTGGCCAATCATCTTGAGAGTTCAACAGTATTTCGTGGTACTTCTCTCGCAATTCAGAATGACTTAATATTTGCTATAAGTGGGGTTATGATAAAGAACATAAAACCTTTTGTGGCCGTTTTGTGGCCGTTGTTGTTGATGAAACAAGTTACTGCTCTAATCAGAGTCAATTGTCCACTGTTTTAAGATACGTCAACAGTACTGCCAATGTTCAAGAACGGTTTATAGGATTCACAAATGTCAGTTCGGACAAAACTGCTGCTGCTTTGTTTCAGCATGTGGAAGGTGTTATAGCAGAATACAATGTCGGCAATAAGTTAATTGCACAGACATACGATGGTGCTTCAGTTATGGCGGGAAAAGTATTCTCAAGCACTATTTGTCCATTGTTACAGCCATGTTCTCAATTTAGTTTTGCAACAAACTACTTCATCCATTCCATGCCGCATTTTTCAAAACACTGTCGGGTTTAGCTGCATTTTTCTCATCATATCCTAAAAGATCAGAAAACTCAAGGAATTTATGAACAAGAAACTCCCAAAAGTAGACCAACTAGATTGAATTTTACATCTCGACTTGTAAATACAGTAAAGGAATACAGAGAAAAACGGACTGCTTTCTTTAAAAATATCATTTGTAATTACTCTGAAGAAAACTGGGATGATGCTGTAAATGTGCAGGCTCAAGGATATTTGAATTTTTTCACACAGTTTCAGAATATATTTCTTCTTGAAGTCTATGCTAGTGTGTTCGCACATACAGATGTGCTCTACAATATTCTTCAGACAAAAAGTCTAGACATAGCATACTACTTGCAAGAGGTATCAAAGTTAAAAAAAAAATACTATATCCGAGTTCAGACGTAGTGGGTTTCCGTCCATATGGAGTAATATGGAAAATGAAAATTCTTCAGCCAATACAATGGAACCACCATTAAAGCGAAGAAAAGGAGATGATGAATTGAAATACAGGCAGCTGTACTACAGCATACTAGATCGTATGTACATGGAAATTACTGACAGATTTTCTGATTATGGAAAGCTTCAGTTCACACATCTTCTAGATTCTCAAGAATTTTCTGCTTATAGAGAAAACTTCTCGAATGAGGCACTAAACAAATTATTTCAGTCCTATAACAGTCACTTTGATCAAGTACGTTTGGAAAATGAATTAAGTGTAATATATTCAGCAGAAGTCTTAGATTTTTCGAACAAACCTATCCATGAAATATTATCTGCCATATATGAAAACCAGCTGAACCAAGTTATTTCTGAAGTCCTTAAATTGGCAACATTAATTGTGACAATACCAGCTACGTCAGCATCGGTAGAAAGAACATTTTCTGCGTTGAAGAGAATAAAATCCTACTGTAGATCAACTCATACACAAGAACGTTTATCTGGCTTGGCACTAATATCCATTGAAAAGTCATTTCTACAGAAACTTTGCAAGTGGCCCAACTGTAATTTCAAGGACGAAGTCATCAACGTATTTTCGTCCTAATCAAGACGTCTGGAATTCACATAAATGTGTAAGGAATTTTATTATAGGGATTTTAAAATATATTTTGTGTAATAATAGGGTCAGTGATAGCCCAAACCCTTTAACCAGTCCAGTATACGCCACTGTGTTAGCCCAACATACTGCTTCGATAGGGCCTACTGTTCCCTCCGTCCGGCGAACTCAAAACAAAGTCTGTTCTGGAATACATCCATCAGTACCAAATAAACTGAAAGCATCATCTCGCAAGAATGAGCTAAAGTAGGAACCTCAAAGCTGTATATAACTAGCCTACACATCAAGAGACTGAAGATCTGTGAGTAGACATGCAAAACGATGAAATGAAAATTTTTTTGTAATAGGCTACATATCCGGTCTTAGGGGCTAATACTTGTCAGGAAGATGATTACGATAATGATGATCATTATTTATTTATTTATTTATTTACTCACTCACTCACTCACTAATTTATACTATTATTATTTAGGCTATACTATTTTGTAATAAAACTTCTCCTTCCTTCCCTCATTAGAAATTATTGTCTGTAGCAATCTACATATCTTGTTCATGCCACTGTTTTTTGGGTCTTCCTATATTTCTTTTCCCTACCGGTTTATAATACTCTTAAAATGAAATGGTACTCGCTCTATATACATTCTTTGTACATTTCTTATCCACTTGGTTTTATACTCTTTAGTTTTTTTCGTTCAGATTATATATATCTAATTTCTTTCTTATATCTTGTAATTAAACATGTTGTTAAAATGAACTCTAACCTCAACATATCGTCGTAATAGAGACTTAAATTAAAAATCTACAAATGGAATCAGTTAATCGAAGATTTATTGAAATGAAACATCTTTCAGGGGTTTTCTGTTGTCATTCGTATATGAATATCGTCCGTCAATTGTTAATATAATTTTTTGTTAGTATTCACATATCTGAATTATATTTTAATAATAACCAAATGTCATTATATAGCCATTCACTTCATTTTATTTTCTCTGCCAATCTGCCATATAAGTATAATACTACTATGAAAGGGGCAACAAAATTTCACTGCGGCAGCTATCACGACTTCCTTAATAATAGAAAACTTCAAAATAACAAGGTGATTGAAACCAAAGATGACTAAAATCGGACATTCGTTCACTGGACCGTGCCTCAGCCCGATTTTCTAGTTGTGGAAACAGGATTAAGCTCCTGATCGCGATCGGGACGTGTACACAATACAACCATGATCGCGATTAGGTCGATAATCGCGATTAGTGACTGTAGTCTGTCACTAGTATTATGTAGTCTAACATTACAATTAAATTGCGGTGTGACAAGAGCGGGAAAAATTCTCGGTTTTATTAGGAAGCAAAGGCATGTAAATCCCAGGGACCTCACGAGATCCCCCGCCCCCACCTGTGCGGCCGCTTTTAGCCCTACTTAACCCCAGCGGATACCTAACTTTTGTGAGAGGGAGGACACGTGGCAATTGGACTTTGCCACATCTCTCCCTTGCGTGTTGTGTTGGATATATAAGAAACTCTGTTTTCCTTTACCCCTTAGTGCCCTAAAGGACACAGTCACTGCGACTGAAATGTCTATACAAGTTGTGGTTGTAAGTTTTAAGTTAAGTATGTGGGCTATTATTTCTTTATAGACATACTTCAAAGTATTATCTCAGGTTAGTGTTGCAGACTTATCGAGACATCTGTCCTTGTATTGAATTAGTATGCCTCTTGATTTAGAAACACAAGTGTGTGTATATTAGAAAGTCTCATCTATAAATAGGCCTACTCCACTCTTCTACTTTCTTTACAGTTTTATTTTCTTTATTTTCTCCATTTTCTTCTTCACTAATTACTTCATATCTTAACTTTCCTCCATTTTAATGGTTTTCTTTTCTTCCTTTTTTCTCATTATCATTTCTTTAATTCTTGATGTTTTCCCCTTCATTTCTTCGTTTTGTTTATACGTATAGCCTATATTTTACTTCATTTCTATCTTTCTTTTTATTTCTTATTTTTTATTTTCATCTTTCTTCCTACCTTTCCTACTCTCGATATACTTCCCTTTATTTCTTTGCACAATACATCATCTTTTTTCTATTTTACTTTTCGTTCTTTTCTTCAATTACTCATTTTCATTTTGTCTCGTTTCAGCTGTTTCATTTTTGTTTCTTATCCTGTTTATAATTTCGTAATTACTTACTTACTTACAAATGGCTTTTAAGGAACCCGCAGGTTCATTGCCGCCCTCACATAAGCCCGCCATCCGAGGCTTATTGTATGGATTCGTAAAAAGCTGTTTTTTACGGTGATGGGTTGTTAGTTTTTCGCCCAACCGCCAAGCTGGAGGACCACCCCTTATCGGCTGTCCACGACTGCTTATTAAATATATTCGCAGCTACCCACCGTATCTGGAGGCCGTCTCCTCTATTCGCAATCTGAGGACACGCCATACCGTGGTGATAGGGACCCACAATACATGGATAATTTCGTAATTAAGTTTTATTTATTTTCTTCATTTCTTTTTTTCTTCCTTCCCCCCTTTCATTTCTTTTCCTTTAACGTCCTATTTTTCACGTCTTATGTCCCTACCCATTTTTTTAGTTTATTCTTGTGTCTGTTGATTTCTTTATTTTTACTGATTAACCTTCTTTCTTTTTCCACTTCGTAGCTTCTGTCCTTCGCGTTTTCATCATATTAACATTCATTCGTAGTTTTTCAAAGTCATTTTGTCCATTACAATCGCAGCGCAATGAAATACTGGTTCATATTACTGAAAATCCGTCATCTGTAAGAACAACGAATGGCCTTCTTTTATTTTGTCTGAGTGTAATCTAATTTAGACGTAAAACATCCATATTAGACCTACAAACTCGAAATATATGTATTGTTAGTACGGTTATTACCGTCGTGTTCCTTATTGCATCAACCGATAGATGGTAGTTTCCAAGATTAATGTGTATAAAGGAAAATGATGACGTCATACGCTAATAGCCTACCAAGTGCTAGACGAGTCTAGTTATATACGAAGGAGAATGTACTCAAAAAATGGAAGAGCCCATTATATTATATAAATGTTGAAATTGTTGATAACTTCTACCAGAATCAGTACTGTTTTATTATGGAAGCGAAATAGTCGCGAGCAGATTATATTCATGCTTTTCGCAGACACAAAAGACAAAATAATAACGAAAGTAAAATTGATGTACGGTAAAACCAAAAAAAAAAAAAAAAAAAAAAAAAAAAAAATACCAAAAATAGTGGAAAAGAACGAGTGAGGGAGTGTAGATAATACAAAAAGGAATGGCGAATAATTTATTTTACAAGATGTAGTAGCTGTAAATAATAATGTATATAAGTTACTTGTAAATGTGCAAACTATAAATGTGATCAATGTTAAAAAAAGACAGTAGGCCCCTATCATAAAGACTCTTTTACTTACTTACAAATGGCTTGTAGAGAACCCGGAGGTTCATTGCCGCCCTCACATAAGCCCGCCATCGGCTCTATCCTGAGCAAGATTAATCCAGTCCCTACCATCGTATCCCATCTCCTTCACATCAATTTTAATATTATCCTCACATCTACGTCTCGGTATCCCAAAGGTCTTTTTCCATTACCATGATATAATGTGTCTTGTTGTACTGTAACCATAGTCATAATAGTTATTATTATGGTAATATTTTAATAGGGTATATATGTATATTTGTTTAATATTGAGTACATTAAATTACTTGTATATTAAATTACTTGTATATGAGGCCTATATAACAATCCATTTTTTCTTAATAAATATTTTCATTATTCTCCTCTGTAATAATATTAATGACATGAGTGAAGACTTCATTGCCCCACTCCATTCTATAACAACATATTATAGGATGGATGGACTTGTATGGTGAATGTCAGGTAATCCAATGTTAAATATTCCATTGGAATTTCGGTATTATCAGTAACATCGAAACCGATAACTGAGCAGTTGATACAGCATCGTTAACTAACTGGTAAAAATGAAATAGAAATTCCAGTTATCATTAATTCGCAGGAACAAATTGACGATCATAGAATAATTCAGTTAATATGGTTAATCTACGTGACTCTATCAACGACTGTCCATAGGCCTAGGCCTATATGAGGAAATTCACCTGTCATTTGTTGACAGAGATGGCCAGCAAGAACTGACGCAGAAGCTCTGACTACTTGAGCATAACGTTCGTGTAATGGGGTGTAAAAAACTGTGTATTTTTTAACCTTATAAACGAAAGCATTGTTATTTTACCTGAGGTTTCTAGAGTACGTGCGCAATATATTTCAATTACAGAGCATCCTCCTCACTTGTTTGGTCACGAATAAACGTTTTCTTGAGACCTTTCGGCAGAAGATTCTTCAAAGATGTTGATGGATGCGCCGACGTACCATCTTTCTGTTCAAAAAATACGGAGGGAAAAAAGGAGAATGACGATTCTTCCTTTTTTAACAAAAAGAGTTGAGAACCGGTCTCATAGCCTCTGGTATTCAAACCCAGCCGACATGGCTAAACAGGTAACTACAGGGGGCTCCGCCATCGTATTGGTTAGTTTTTTCTTCCATCTTCTTTCCTCTGGTTCTCCGAGCGCTGTCTGTTCTTTCTTCCCATTCGTGTAACTATTTCCATAATGGTGATGATTGCCGATTCTTGGAGCTTTGATACCTACTCCATTATTACGAGGGACACCAAAGGTAACCTCTCAAAATTGTTAGAAAAAACATAATTTCAGGGTTTCTTATTTATCGATACGGAAATAAAATTCCATGACGGACCTCAGAATTGCTCTCTACCTAGACTACCGTTTCTTTCTAGGAGCCGATGATCTCTAAAGTGTGTTTGAAGACGGAGCATAAAACAAGCTAATAAACAAAAGAAATAAGCTTATTACCGTCTGATATGAAATGGAACATCATAAAACAAAGTATTTTATGCTACCGTATTAAATATGTTCAGAAGTCATTTGGTATTCCACAACGTGCTGGGACTCAACACCTCTTTTTCCTGAAAATAATGGAATAGGCCTATAATCAACGGTTCGTATCACTTTAGTTTAACCCTTTGAGGCATAGTGGCTTCATTTGAGTCCACCACACTTTCTATTTTGTTTTAATGTCGTGAAGTTGTGCCACAGTGGCTTCAAATAAAGCATATCATCAGAAGAGTTCTAGGTCTCATTATACCCTGCTACAAGACATCTTTATATTCTTCATTATATACAGTTTCATTACTCATAATCATAAACCAGGTGACAGAAACATTATGCAAAATATTTGTTCGAACTGAGAGTTCTAGTGTGAAGGTATTAATAAAATAAAGTGTATTTCGAAATGGCTTTAAAAGATAAGATACCAAAACTATAATTCTGTGGCCGGGAGGAAAAAGGTCTTAAGCCAATTTTTTGTGAAAATGAGATTTTTATATATTCTGAAAGCGGAAAAAATGCTCTACAATCTGATAAAACGGTTAAGTCAAATAAGACTCCTGACTGGATTTATAGAGCCCCATTCATTCCAAAACTATTTAGAATACCAGCTAATTAAAGAAATTATACTCCTGAATAGTTCATTCTTTATCTGTAACATTCTTTTACCCTTAAAACTCAAGAATAAAGGTATTTTACAAACAATTTCAAATTAGTGTAATTCTGAAAATATTGAGATTAGGACAATTTTATATGACATTTTATGCTCAGAATGTCTTCGGAAATAAGCTTCGTAAGGGACGGTAAATCCTCGTGAATCACCTTGTATAACATCACCAGGCTTCGAGACTTTGGACCCGATACAATAAGTTTACTGTGCATGCACTATAGGTTGCTGACTCGCTGCAGGTAGATAGAGATGTGTTGAGGTAACAACGTTGCTATTTAGAGTAGAGTACGGTAGTATGGGGAAACACACATATGTGCATTTTGAAAGAAAATATACATTACACAATGATAATTTCAAAAGAATGTGAAAAGCATTTATTCTCCTGTCTTTCATAAGCATTTGTGTTTAATTATACACAGTGTTAATGGTGGAAATAAGCATGTAGCAATCTTAATTTTTTCATTTATCCTAATGGTCGTCTTTAGGAAGTGCAGTTACAATACTGAATTGCAGTGTACCTACTACACGATACATTCTCAGTGTCTCAAACGTAAATCTTTTTCGGTTATCTGCCAAAGTTTGTACTGTAGAAAGCTGCCCTCTACGTCGCATGACGTGATAGGAGCAAAACGAAAAACCCTAACATCATTGCATAAGAGACATCTTTCATTCTCGGGTGACTCTGTATGTCCACTAATTTGCTGTTTATGTTACACAATGTTCCATATCCGTTATTTTTACATAAAATTGATTTCCACTTCTGTTTTACACGTTCAGTAACCGGTGTACTTGATGTTTCATTCATTCTCTGCATCATTTTCTAAATTAATTTGATTGCTTCCGGCATCTCTTGCTCTGAATTTTCTAACCGTGTAATAGTTTCAGACACAGTTTGTATGAAAACCAAATTATTCGTCAGAACCTTCAAATCCATAGCGTTTTCCTTTGCGTATTTGTTGGCATTCATTCTACAGTACCCCACCCACTATACGCTTTACCACTATACTCAGTACGCCGTTATGCGGATTTCCCACTGAACTGCTCTATTGGGTCCGAAGTCTCAAAGCCTGATCATCACGCTATCACCAATTCTATCGATTCTAAATAACCTAGTACATGATACAGCGTCGTTAACTAACCAACTAAAAATGATCTTTCTTAACTTTCATGTCAAACAATAATAATCGGAACGTTAAGTAAACCTGTTTCATCAGTAGAACTGTCCTCGTTGTAACTTCATATTTGTAAATAAAGTTTCAGGCGCCGCGCCGGTACCATTGTTTGTGTCCGCGACTGTCCCTGTCCCTGAATGGAGTGTGAACAGTTGGCTGGCTGCATCGTCTTGACCAATGTACCTCTGGTATTTAAGGGTCTATGAGAATCCGGTGAGTCCATTTCAGAAGCTAAGGGAGGACAGCTTAGTGTGGACTTTATATTGACCCGAGGGTAGGCAGTAACCCCCTCTACTAACGCACCCCACAATCTGCAGTACTGCTATTTTTATTGATGTACTAGTGACACAAGTTGTGTTAAAACGCACCAGATGCGATGACTTCTAAGGCAGGATTTTTTGTGTGGTTTGGTTTCGGGTCAAGAGTATTCTTTTATTACACAACGAAATTGGTCAAACATGTGGTGTAGTCTTTCGGTATCAGTCTCTGACACTTCTGACGATGTAGTTTCGTTCATAAAAATATGTTGGCTTTGGTTTAGAGAGTTAGGGATTCGATCTCCTTTTATTGCTGTTTTCAGTAATTTTTATGCGAAATAAATTAATTTTCGTAATCTATTGTAAATTAATTGGAAGGATGCATCTGAAGAAAAGGGACTGAATTCGGTTCAAAGTAAAAATTATTTTGTGACGGAAAATAAAACTGAGAAATTGCTATTCTCCTCGAATTGTGGTTTCTCGTCTGATATATACTGAACGAATCCATACTTTCAAAGGTGTCGCTAAATTAACAAAAAAAGTTATTTTCATTATTTTGTCCTAATCATCATTATCTCCCTTTCTATTTTCTTCATTGTTATGTATTTTCTTTACAGTACCGGTATTATTATTATTATTATTATTATTATTATTATTATTATTATTATTATTATTATTATTAATATTATTATTATTTGATTTTCTTTTCCATTCTTCATCTTCTTATTTCCTTCTACTTCTCCTTTTCTGTCCACACCTGTGGAGTAACGGTTAGCGCGTCTGACCGCGAAACCAAGTAGCCCGGGTTCGAATTCCGGCCGGGGCAAGTTACGTGCTTGAGGTTTTTTCCGAGGTTTTGCCTCAACTCAATATGAGCAAATGCTGGGTAACTATCGGTGCTGAACCTCGGACTCATTTCACCGGCATTATCACCTTAATTATATTCAGACGCTAAACAACTTGGGATGTTGATACAGCGTCGTAAAATAACCCATAAATTATCCTTTTATTATTCCATTCTCCTTTCATCTTCTCTAATCTACCTTTATTATATATAGGCCTACAGCTTCTTCTAGTACGTTAAATTTCTACTGTTACTGCTTCTTTAATATTTTCTTCCTATTCTTCTTCAAATCCGCATTCCATCCAATTCCCTTCTCCTTTTTTTATTCCATTTTTCTTTCATCTTCCCTATTCTGCTTTCTACACCATAATATTCTACACAAAATATTTGCATCTGTTTAAGTTTAATATTAAATTGAAATTAAATTCAGTTTAATTTAACTTAAGATAACTGAAATCAATCTCATTACAATTAATCTATAGAATGAATCGAACTGAAGTAAACTAATTTTTATTGAAATTAAGAGAATCGGAATAAATCGGTTTAAAATAATCTAATAGAACTCAATTAAATTGACTTCTACCTAATTAAATTAATCTGAATTGAATTGAATTTGAGAGAACTGAAAAAAATCACATTAAAATGAATCGATAGTTCTGAGTTGAATAACATTTAACGCAATCGTATTTAATTAAACGGAGTTGAAATTAAATTAAAAGAACTCAAAACGGATTAAAGTAAACGGATTTTAATTAATTTGACATGAATTGAACTTAAGAGAATTGAAAAAATTGGATTAAAATGATAGAATTGAACTGAATTGAATTCAACCGAATGTCTTGAATTAAACTAAGGTAACTGAAATAAATTCGATTAAAATGAACCGATGGAATTGAACTGAATTTAATTCAACCAAACTTATGTCAATTAAACTGAAAGAATTTAAATAAACCGGATTAGAGTGAGCCGATAGAATTAAACTGAATTGAATGCAACAGTATCGAATTGAACTAAACTGAGTTAAATTCAATATAAGGGAACTGAAATAATCGTATTAAAGTGAGCGTATAAAATTGAAATGAGCTGAATTCAGTCGAATATATCTGAATTAAATTTAAGAGAAATTAAATAAGTTAAATCGAATTCAGATGAGCCGATAGAATTGAACTGAATTCATCATAACCGAATCGAAAATAATTAAACTGAGTTGATTGGACTTAAGGGAACTTAAATAAGTTAGATTAAAATGAACCGACAGAACTGAACTGAATTAAATTTAATTTTAAGGGAACTGAAATAAATCGGATTAAAATTAAGTAACATAATTGAATTGAACCGAAATTAATTTAGTTAAACTGAGAGAACTAAAATATGAAGGGTTAATGTGAACTGAAAAATTTAACTGAAATGAATTCAACCGAATCAAATTTGAATGAAACTGAATTGAAATGAATCGGATTAAAGTGGACCAATGTAACTGAATTGAACTGAATCGAATTGAAATAAACAGTTGAATTAATCTTAAGGAAGCTGAAATACGTCGGATTAAATTGAACCGAATTTAATTCAACTAAGTCGAATAGAATTAAGCGTAGTGTTAGGTTGACTTTCACTATCTATTTCCCTGAACAACTTGTATTTAGTTGCGTACAACTGGATTCACCCACTCGAAGTTTGATAGCGAAACGTGTTATTTACATTTATATGGAGTCGAGATTCCCTCGTCTCGAATGCGTGTACAAGTCACAAGATGGGAGTATAATGACAGAAGTACGGGACACTTGTTGCAGAATTTAACACTAAAAGCAAGTAGTAAATAAAAGAGGTTTATGAGGCAAGCTTCTAATACAGAATCCTTTTCGTACTGTTTTCATTTACAGTATCTTTAAACTTAGAGAGAAACTGTTGTATTATTGTGAAGGTAGTACACACAGAAACTACGTGGACTAAAACATCTAAAGGGTGATTCAAGAGGCATAGTAAATACTTAAGATAGTAGTATTCTAGGCTGTTCTATGTGAAAACGTTCATATAAACATGTGTTTAACAATGGGTATGGAGATACAACTGTTTGAATGTTACGCAAAACAAGCCTTACAAATGGTAAGAAGTAACGAGAAATGACTACATACAAGGGAATAATACTTGTCGCTCATCTGAAATCGTCTGAGAGCAGCAATGTTCATAATGGGTGTAGAGAAACGTCTGTTTGTAGTTTCCTTGGGCACAAAAATAGACATGTTTACCCAGCATGATGGAGCTTCTGTACATCTTAGCTGTCACGTGACATGGCATCTAAATCTCAAATTCTCCGAACGATGGATCGGCCACGGTGATCACATGCATTGGCCACCAAGGTCCCCAGACCTTACTCCTGTCAATTTTCGTCTGTGGGAGTGGATGACAGGTAAAGTGTACAAAATGAAGTAAACATAAGGGACGAATTAGTCGCTCGCTTTATGAATAGTGCTGCACTTATAAAAGAACAACAAGACGACCTCGGAAGAGCAACACTTAATGTTATCAACAGAGTGGAAAAATGCATTGAATTGTTGAACTGTACTGATACTAATTATGTAAATAAGCAATAAATGTAATCAAGTAATACGTATTTACTTCTTAAAACTTCCCGTTGCCTACTTTAAGGTTAAATGGCATTTTTTAGCCTTTTTACGTCGTTATTGTACATTTTATATATATATATTTTAATGCATTTAAAATAAACCGCACATAAATTATATAAAAATAAAACAGAAAAGAACGGTTGTACAAATTAAAAATATATATACACCTCACACAAATATTTGTTAAGAATCTTATTTTCCAGCAATACATAAGTTTCCAAGAAGTTGTAAACTTTTCTCCCCTACCGATTCCATCTTTTATATCACTTAACAAAAATGTTTGAACAGTATAACCCTCATTGCTCAGGTCACTTCGGAGTTTATCAGCGAAAGAAAGGAGATGAAGGAAGTATTAAAAGCAATTTTCATATTCAAAGATAAACCACACATGTTGGGCCAATATATATTTTTTA
The DNA here is from genome assembly GCF_040183065.1 of Periplaneta americana. Taxonomy (NCBI): domain Eukaryota; kingdom Metazoa; phylum Arthropoda; class Insecta; order Blattodea; family Blattidae; genus Periplaneta; species Periplaneta americana. The sequence continues at coordinate 157,109,282 of NC_091118.1, read as the reverse complement.
CGTTTCTTATTAAAAGCAAGTCTCCAGGTCCCGTTACACTTGTCGCACGCACAAGTCAAGCTTAATTTGAAGTCTCTAATCCCTTCTCACACCCCTCTTTTTGAGACAATACACAGTCGGGTTTTTCCGATCTCTGAAAGAAAGTAGAGACAGTCCTTCTGAATTAAGTTGTTTTAAGTTTGCTCCAATACTTCAGTAGAAGTAGAAAGATCTTTTTCCACCATAAAAATTTCTCTCTGACAGGCGACTCACTATGACAGTTGACAACTTAAAAAAGCATCTTGTGACATTAACCAAGGGAAGTGAGCACCATATGGGGTAGTTTATTATTTGTCTATTTTTTGTATGTTTCCATGAATAATAAATGCCTATTTCACTGCCTACTTTTAGTGTCTATATGCCGGCCTATTTTAACCCAAATAAATGCCTAAACATCCGGGCTCTACTGATAAGATAGGTTTTCACCTTTTCTAATGAAGTGCTCGCTACCAAATGCTCCTATTGAAACGCTCATTTCCAATCATCTACCTTTGTTTTGTTTTGACATGGTTCTCTGAACACCATCAGACCTGAAGTGTGTACGCTGCGCTATATTCCGTACATACCTACACTGTTGCGCTTTACTCGGAGGATTTAGGTAATCAAACGCAGGAGCGAAGGTTAGTAATGATAGACGATACTTGCATGTGTCTAAAATAAAATCTTGTACAACAGCAGTGTAATGAAATTTATGTTTCTTGAAACACTAACTTAAAAATGAAAATCTGTTGGAGAGAGCGTGTAAATGATGCAAATGTTTAAAATTCCGGTTGGAACTCGTGGTACAGGTGTCTTAAGGGCAAAAATACACCGAGCGTAATTATAAGGCTGTTAGTCACAACTGTGTGCAAGTGCGGAAAATAAACGCCCCATTTCCCTTGTTAAAATCACACTTCTTGCTGTAAATTCTTGTTGATTAATTACAATGTAGCACTTCTGAACTCTTCTTTTTGCCTATTTAAGAAGACGGCTTGAGTATCAGATCCTGTTCAACATTGAGCTCGTCTTGGCGACTTATGCACATGACGGTTCATTAATTCTGCTCCCTGCTTGCTACCTCGTCTCGTTGTGTGTAATTACTATCAAATTGTGTCGCCGAGCCTGTGAATTAAAATGTTTTAAAAATTCGTACTATTTCATTAATGTGATTTAGTACCTTTACATGCTTCAAAATTCAAACTAAAGCTTTGTAAGACTGATACTTGTGAAGATTTATTATCTCCATAATATTTTCTGCGATTTGTTGGTGTCTTCAGATATGTTTAGATATATGAACTTTACTCAAAACACTCCATAGTACCAGGCACTAAATTATTTAGAGGAGGGAGAGATTTAAAAAAAATAAATAAATTGTCCGGTCTTAATTAAGGATGATACGAGGTTCCGAAAATTAATAGGAATAATATAATTAATTAAAGATGAATATTGTAAAAATAAATTGTAATTATTAAGCACTGTTAATATTATTTACAATATTAAATCTTAAAAGATAACCTTAAAATTAAATTTATAAATAAAAAATTTTAGTTAAAATTAGCACATGGTATATAATTAATTAAGACATTCTAAGTAGTATAATTGAAACTGTATAATTTGCAGGCAATATTTGAAGGGTTCAGAGCCATCGTGGGCCAAACGCCATTTATTAATAACGGAGAAAGCAAGGGTTAAAATTAAGTGAATACCATAGTTTAATGAAGATTGACGTATCATTTAGTTTGAATGTGTATACTTTACTTTATTTGCTATATGTTTCCATTGAATTATAGTAATTTCATTTTAACCCTTGTTTTGTACAGTTTTAGTAAATGGCGCTTGGACCACTATGGTTCTGAACCCTTCATTTAAGAATTTTGGTGATGATTTTTTTAATTTCAAAATATGGTATTAATAATTGTTTAAAAAAATTAAATGTAAATTTTGGTAAAGAACCCTGAACACCAAAAAGTAAACCTATCGCTGACCAACAATAAGGTAGAAAATACAAGGCTCATAAATGGTCCTCTTTTCATGATCAACCTGATGAGCTTGATTGAGATGTCTCTTCATGCGTATAGTTGGATCTGTGATAATAGCATTTTGATGTTGCCTGTTTAATGCTATTACATCCGCTCTTCTGTGAGAGTCATCTTCAGAGACACAGTGGACCTCTTCATGAACTTGCCAACCCTTGTTCCGTAGAAGACAGGCGACAGCACCACGGACTCTATGATGCCTGTTGTTACGCAATAACTTTCCTTTCCGACAGTAGCCCAACACGTGGCTGGGGTTTCTGTCTCGTTGCAGCCAAGCTGACGACAACGGGTTATGCTGAAAGCTCTGCCAGCAACAGAATAAACTGCAGTAAGGTTGCAGGATATCTTAATTACATTCCGAAGATGACAAATTCTTTTTGTTACCGATCCATGAATTAGCTGTTGGATTTTCTTCATAGATTACTGGTTACACATTTTCCCTTATGAGGTATAGGTGGGGAGGCGAGAGCTGAATATGATTCAGAAAACTGTTCCCCTCATTCTAACTGAAGACCTGAGCATGAGAAAAATTTGTGCAAAAATCGTTCCAAAAGATCTCACCGGGCAACAGCGAGATAGACGAAGAAATATGGCTGCTCATCTGTCTCGACACTGCCACAGCCTCTATATTCACCTGGCCTTGCTACATGCGAATTCTTCTTATTTATTATTGTGAAACGAGGCCATTTTGAAACAACAGAAGACGTCCAAAAAGCCGTAACCGAGGCATTAAACAGTGTCTCAACAGATGAGTTTCACAGCTGCAACCAGCAGTGGCAGCAACGTTGAAATAAGTGTGTGCAGTCTCAAGGGAACTACTTTGAAGGTGATCACATTGCAGTTGGTTAAAAATATAAGTAAAAGTGTTTTTTAACTAGTCTCATTACTTCATTGTCCGACCTCGTAGGTGTCATTTTCTGACACTGTTGTTTTAATACTTCCTCACTTGATTACGACGAGGTGATGTGGTGTGCGTTACAGCAGTTCATAGATGCGGAAGCTATTTTGCTACATGGTCCTAAAAACCAAAATTGTCGCAACAAAACAATCGTTGTGAGACTATCAAATCTCTGTCTGCGTTGTCTTATTTATTTTTATTTATTTAGGTGTCTCATACACTGCGCACTAAGTGATATATTGCAAATATAAACTAAACGCGCCTAGGGGAAGTCAGTAAACTGTAAACCGTGCCAGAGAGCGTGATTGAGTACAAAATGTTTCTTGCGGGGAATATTTTAAGGGCAATTAATGATCATTGGACAAAAACATTTCGTATTGGACTGAGGGAAGCGATCGTATCTAACCTTCCATTACAACGGATTTAACTACCAAGAGGAGTTATTATTTTAACTGGACTTCTGTTTTTCTTAGAACAGCAATTGATTTATTCCCATGACCATATGTTTATGTTACAGCAAGTACTGTCTATGTTGGTGATGATTAGAGCCCGGCAAAATGCCTTTTTTAAACTGAGTGCATGTATGAAAGACCTATTAGAGATAAACATGTTTCCATACATTTAGGGGACGATAGGCCCAATTTTTATTTTCCCTTGTTTGCCTATTTTAGCTACCGTTGCCTATTTTAAGGCTAAATACCTTTTTTTAGCCTTTTTACATCGTTATTGTACATTTTCTACATTTAAAATAAACCACACATAAATTATATCACAAACAAAAAAGCACACTTGAACAAATTAAAAATATATATTCACCTCACAAATATTTTCTGAGAATCTCATTCTCCAGCAATACATATGTTTCCAAGAAGTTGTAAAATTTTCTCCCCTAACGATTCCATATTTCATGTCACTTAACAAAGATGTTTGAACAGTATAACTCTCAGTGCTCAGGTCACTTCGGGGTTTACGAGCGAAAGAAAGGGGATGAGGGAAGTATTAAAAGCAAGTCTCCAGGTCCCGTTACTATTGTCGCTTACACGCACAAGCCACGCGTACTTTGAAGTCTCTAATCCCGTCTCACACCCCTCTTTTTGAGACAATAATACACAGTCGGTTTTTCCCGATCTCTGAAAGAGAGAGCCCTTTTGAAATAAGTTGTTTTAAGTTTGCTCCAATCACTTCAGTAGAAGTAGAAAGATCTTTTTCCACCATGAAAAACTTTCTCTCTGACAGATGGCTCACTATGACAGTTGACAATTTTAAAAAGCATCTTGTTGTGACATGTAACCAAGGAAAGTGAGTACCGTATGGGATAGTTTATTAAGTATTTGTCTATTTTTTTTTGTCTGTTTCCATGAATAATAAATGTCTATTTTTACTATTTTTAGTGCCTACATGCCTGCCTATTTTAACCAAAATAAATGCCTAAACATCCGGGCTCTAGTGATGGTACTTTTAAGAACTGATCATAATATATCTAATAGTTCAGGTTTGATTACCATGGGTTTCAATACTGCGTAGAGTTATAACATATGTTTGTTTCTGACGAACGTGATATCCTAAATTATCAGCGTACCATCACATATCCATTTAATATCAGATCAAAATGTGTAGATTGTGTCTCGTTGAGTTAGTAAATTGAGAACGTCAGGATAAACAGAATTGTTCAGAGGAAATATATTTTTTCAGTTTTTTCGTGTATGAAAATTAACCTCTATTAATTTTAATGAAGGTGCACTTGTAAACCCATTTTTCCTTTTACTCAACAAATATCTGAATTAATCTAGTACATATATCATTTTTCTCACAAACATTGGGCACCATACAAAAAGTAAATCTTAGGTTCAAATCTGTTTTTTATACAGAAGATACCATTTTAATTATCTGTATATAGAACATTTTTAAGTCAAAATACAGTCTACCCCAGAGAACGCCAGGAGGTTAAATCTCCCATTTTTACAGACAATCGGCATTAGTGGCAGTAGGGATGTCAGTTCTACGAACCAGGAACTGACCCTAGTACCCATTTATGTCAAAGGCTGAGTAAACTCCAATAATGCGGCCGGAAGAATTAGATCAAAAGCAGAATAATTTTTTTACAATTTGATTTATAAAATGAAGACTGTATTCGGAAGAATAATATAGTACTACACAAATATTAATGAATTTTTAAGTACTAACTCCTTTTGTGAAAACAAAATCATCGTTTTGATTATTAACTATCTATTCCTGCTTCTTATTGTAGTAGCTGTCTCCAGCTTAGTCTTTGAATCTATATTATTATTATTATTATTATTATTATTATTATTATTATTATTATGTACCGAAGTAAATATGATATTTCAGAACTGGAATTCTGCGTTACCATATGGTGAAGAATGGGTAGAACGGAGAAAAATTCTCTCCGCAACCGGGACTCGAACCCGGGATTTCAGCTCTATGTGCTGACGGTTTATCCACTAAGCCACACCGGATTCCAGTTCCGATGCCGGATTGAATCCCTTTCAGTTTAAGTTCTACCTTCTCTGTTTCCCTTAGATGGCCTACCCTCATGTACTGTGTCACAGAATATGTGACAATGGCTCATTGCCCAACACTATGTACAGAGGTGCACTCATTACGAGTGACTAAGTGGCCGGGATCCGACGGGATGAGCGCCGTCTTGAATCACTAAGTGATTACTTACGCGTATCATATGAAATGATTATGATGTACCGAAGTACATAACATATTTCCGTGCAGGAATTCTGCGTTATCATATGATGAAGGATGAAATCCGATGTGGCTTAATGGATAAAGCGTGAGTACGTAGAGCTGAAAACCCGGATTCGATTCCCAGTGCCGGAGAGAATTTTTCTCTGTTCTATCCATCCTTCATCATACGATAACGCAGAATTGTTGCACGGAAATACCATATGTACTTCGGTATATTATAAAAATTTAATATGATATACGTAAGTAATCACTTAGTCATTCAAGACGGCGCTTATCCCGTGGGATCCCAGCCACTTAGTCACTCGTAATGAGTGCACCTCTGTACATAGTGCGTTGGACATTGTGCCACTGTCACATATTCTGTGACACAGTACTATATGAGGGTAGGCCACCAAAGGAAAACTGAGAGATAGAACTTAAACTGATGGGATTCGATCCGGCATCGGGACTGGAATCCGCTATGGCTTACAAACATTCTAATGGAGGCAGAATTTTTTTTTTCCACCATGTTAATAATGTCAAAAGAAGTGCTTATCTACAAATTTTGGTCACTCCACCGCAATTACGAGGCCGTCCAGAAAGTGATTTTTTCTGCGGCCGTTTACAGAAAAAAGCACAATTGCATGAAAAGATTTATTGAAACAGATACAGCAATTGTTGCGCTATTTGTCAACATATTCCCCACTGGAATTGAGACATTTGTCATACCATGGGATCAATTTTTGTATCTCTGTGTCATAGAAGTCAGCCGCCTGAGATCGGAACCAGCGTTTGACAGCCGTCTGCACCTCTCTGTCCATCCCATGATATGACAAATGTCTCAATTTCGGTGGGGAATATGTTGAAAAATAGCTCAACAATTGCTGTGTCTGTTCCAATAAGTTTCTCCAATGAAATTCTGTTTTCTTTCTGTTAACGACCCCTGGCGAACTTATTTTTTTACGGCCCTCGTAATTGCGCTCGAGTTGCCGAAATTTGTATAAACACTTCTTTGGAGATTATTAACATGGTGGGAGAAAAAAAAATAACTTGTTTATCTGCTCCCATTAGAATGTTTGCTTGTTAGTGGATAAAGCGTCAGCACGTAGAGCTGAAAGCTGGGTTCGAGTCTCGGTGCCGGAGAGAATTTTTCTCTGTTCTATCCATCCTTCATCTGTATTATTGTACCTACTATGTTTTACGGTACTAAGGCAAGATTAGTAACGCTATGTTTTGTGTGAAATAATAGGCAGCTATGAAAGGTTAAAAATAAGCTGGGAAGTGGATAAAGAATCCCCAAAATATATCCCCAATTCTGAAAAATGAAAGTTGGGAACTCTGCCGCAAACTCCGGATTCAGTGGTAACCTCTAGACCACCAAAGAAGAATTTTCGAGGATTAATATGTAGATTAAACGTAGAGTTTACACGCCATTAACTTGTACTTTTGAGCTATGAGGACGTTAACAATATCATACTTTAGAAACAAAACTTTCTCACATCCTTCATGAAGGGAAACCTTTCCTTAGCACTTATGTTATTCCGTCATCTTTTGATTATACACTTATCCATCATTTTACCGTTTAATATTATATTTATTATTCGTAGTAATGTTTCGTTCTTGTTGTTGCTTTGTCGTTACCAAACAACCACTCATTGTGATGTTTTGTGGGTATGCAATTTCGTCACGGATTAAAATCTGCTTTTAATTTGCGTTCCACGCGTTTCATGCCGGCGATGTAATCAGCACAGTAATTGTATCAGATGGTCCGCATTGCACGTCATGCCAGCCAGCTAGCTGCTGCTGCTGCTAGTGCGAAAGTACAGTGATGTATGGATGGCTCACAGAGTTGCTTCCTACATATTCGATTTGTGGTCAACGGAACACGCAAAATGCTATAAGGGCTTATCTAATAACGCTTTAAATCATTTCTAATCCCTTTTAAAAAGTCACGGGATTTTGGAATAATTTATTGTCAATGTGTATAATATTATTGTTCTACTCTCTGTAGCCTATAATAGCATTTTATAAACCACCTGATTATAGGATTCCATTGATGCTTTGTAACTACAAATCTAAAAGCAAAAACACTGTAACTACCACACTCGTAATGTGGAGAGAACAATCTGTAAACTTTAGTTCGTATTTATACAACTTTATAGGTTTATGTATTCATTATTTGTGACTTAGACTCTATAGATCTATGCCAATTATACTTTAATTTTATAAATTTAATTTCTTAAGAAGGCATCCCGCGTGTTTAAGATCTTATAATGGCCACTGGTTCTGAGCCAGAAATGTCAATAAACCGTATCATAATGGGTAAAAACTGGTGAGATTTTGGTAATTTTCAGTCAAAAATGGCATTTTCGTTTTATTTCTTGCGTAAAATGAATCAGCAGTCACTTATCTATATATGGAACAAGTTTCAGTGCTCTGCAGCCTTTGGGAACATAACAATTACGTCATATTTAAATGGCTGTACTTACTCTTAAATTTGAATTCCATGCAAATTTTACAAGCTCTTTTCTCACACTTTTTTTCAACACATTTCGTTATGTCCAAAGTGTAAAGGCTCTTACACTTTTTACATTTTTACTGCATGTTCTATATACTGTGGTTAACGAAACACATTAGTTTTTTTTATATAAATTGAATACTTTCGAAATTAAAAAATAAAATATAATTAATTTAAAATAAAAATATTTCTCTATTTATAAATGTAAATTTAAAATTCTGGACAGTTAGTTATTTCCTAACCATATTGGAAAATTTAAAAAAAAAAAAAAAAAAAAAGCCTCGTGCATGAAACTTACATTTTGAATACGTGGGACAGACTTTGAAAATATGCTAATTTTTTCCCTTTAATTCGAATAACTCATTATTCTCATCATAACGAAATTAAATTAAGGTTTATTTAACGTTGCTCACAACTGCAGAGGTTATATCAGCGTCGCCGGTGTGACAAAAGTTTGTCCCACAGGAGTTCTTTTACATGCCAGTAAATCTACTGACATGAGTCTGTCACATTTAAGCACACTTAAATGCCATCGACCTGGGCCGGGATCGAACCCGCAACATCGAGCACAGAAGGCCAGCGCTATACCAACAACGCTACCGAGGCCGACTCTCTTCATAATGAAACTTATATAAAACTTACAGTAAGGGAACGATGTGTATAAATTATGAAGTCCCTAACTTAAAAACTGTATAAAATACAAATTTCACCCATCATCCCTTAATAATAATGACATTCTGGCTAAACTTTCTAATACGATCAAAGATTGTTCTAGGAAGAAAATCTCTAGGACAAGTTTTAAAAATTGCTGTTTATCTAGGGTGCGACCGATGTCCACCCAGCATAGTGATGAATTTGAGGAACTGTAGTGATTAGGCCTACAACAGTTGGCGATACCGTGTTAACTACACTTTACTCCTGTACTGATTGGATGTTAGTCAATCTCTGTTGAGGTGTGTGGACGAGAGGCCAGCAGTCGGATGGTAGGACTTGGTCCTCCATGGGCTGTCGCGCAATACGTTAAATTCAACCCCAGCAACTTCAGAGATCGAACCGCGTCCACGGCATGATAGTAGAGCTATCAGAAGGGCGATTTGCTATTCAGGAACAGTGAATTTATATGTAAAAATGCAATATAGTAAAACAGTAAGTAAATTTAGTTCTTTCTAAATAAGAGAGAAGATAACAGTAGATTATTTTTAATAGATAGACCTATGGGCGGAATTTTTTTATCTATACTGTAGTTGAATTTTATTTGGTTTCAGGAAGGGGAAAGGTACGAGAGTTGCAAACAATTGGCGATACCTAGAGAAACATAAAAAATGTAGCCTATGTAATATTTTTGGTCATAGAAAAGGTTTTTGACAGAGAATTGGAATAAAATGATTGGGTACTTACTGTACAAGCCTACCTAAATATGTAGTAATATGAGCAGTTGCCAGGAAGTCAAAAGGAAGATAGTAATGAAAAAGGACGCTTTTAATAGGAAAAGAAGTATCTTCTGCGAACCTTTGGAAAAATAACTAAAGATGAGATTGTTGAAGTGTTTTGTGTGGAGTGTAGCATTGTATGAGACAGAAACATGGACATTGTAACGAAATGAAGAGAAACGATTAAAAACAATTGAATTTTGTATGTGGAGAAGAATGAATTATGTGAAATAGACAGACATAATAAAAATTTCAGTGAGAGTGCGTGAAGGAAAAATAATGCTGAAACTGATCAGGAAGAGGAAAAGAAGCTGACTGAGTCATTAGCTAAAAAGAAACAGCATACTGAATGGTGAACGGAAAAATTTTCGGCGCAGAAAAAGATATGAAGAGTCCACTGCAAGAATGATGGATGTCACTTTCTTGTCGAAAATGAACCAAGACTGTCAATGCATAGCTTAAGACATATAGAATGTACATACAGAGTTATATGGCATTAGCACTGATAGCTAGTCATTTTCCAGTTACTTACTCACTTACAAATGGCTTTTAAGGAACCCGAAGGTTCATTGCCGCCCTCACATAAGCCCGCCATCGGTCCCTATCCTGTGCAAGATTAATCCAGTCTCTATAATCATACCCCACCTCCCTCAAATCCATTTTAATATTATCCTCCCATCTACGTCTCGGCCTCCCTAAAGGTCTTTTTCCCTCCGGTCTCCCAACTAACACTCTATATGCATTTCTGGATTCGCCCATACGTGCTACATGCCCTGTAATGATCGGAAAATCACAGTTAAGCTTTGAGCGCTAAGCATTTCAAACTTTCAATTGCTTCTCCTGCAAATTGCATTCCAAATGATATCCATCATTCTTGCAGTGGACTCTTCATATATGATTGACAACATGAAGATAAGATGCGGAGACTAACAAACAAACATTCTCATGGGGACAAATAAAAAGTTTTTTTTTCTTCCACCATGTTAATAATATCAAAACAAGTGCTTATACAAATTTTGGCCAATCGAGTGTAATTACGAGGACAGTAAAAACAAGTTTTTCTGGTGCCGTTTACAGAAAGAAAACACAGTTTCATGGAAAGATTTATTGAACAGATTCAGCAATTGTTGAGATATTTTTCAACATATTCCCCACCGGAATTAAGACATTAAGTCACACCTTGGGATCAACTTTCGTAGCTCTATGTCGTAGAGGTCTGCCGCTTGGGATCGAAACCACTGTGTGACAGCCATATACGTCTCTCTGTTGATCCCATGGTATGACAAATGTCTCAATGGGGAATATGTTGAAAAAATAACTCAACAGTTGATGTATCTGTTCAAATAAATTTGTTCAATGAAATTGTGTTTTCTTTCTGTAAACGGCCCCAGGGAAACTTATATTTTACGGCCCTCGTAACTGCGTTCGAGTGGCCAAAATTTGTACAAGCACTTCTTTTGACATTATTAATATGGTGAAAGAAAAAAAAAATATCTGCCTCCATGAGAATGTTTGTAAGAGGAATGAGGAAAATAGGAAGGATTGGAGAATGCTGGGTTTACAGTGAAAAACCTGCCCTTGAGCAGAAAACTATGAATGAATGAATGGATGAAAGGAACAGCAATTATACCAGCTGGCGTAACCACACTTTACTTTACCCTTCTACCTGTTTGTTGATCGTTCTCCTCTGTTGAGGCATGTGAACGTGAGACCTGCAGTCGGATAGCAGGCCTTAGTCCTCCTTGGGCTCTCATGCAATAAATTAAATACAATTATTCCAAAAAACGCCAGAGATTGAACCGAGTCCACGGAATGATAAGCCTAATTTCTTAATTTCTAGCAAAGCTATCGAGGAAGCGATCTACCATCTATAAACACTGGATTTATATGTAGAAAATAAAATTACTCCTTTGTAAATAAGAGAGAACATAACGGTGGATTATTTTGTAATAGATGTGAAGCATAAGTCTGCATCGGACGTTTTCGCTCGAGCGCCAAGTAGGTCATAGCATAATCCGATAGGTAGAGCACATGCATGATGGGTAAAATTGTCACGAGCGATAAATCCTCGAACGGTATAAGCCGAGCATTAGATATTCGTTCTTGTTACAGTGATGAACTGTGTAGTAACATCATAGATGTTTATCATTTCAAAACTTTGCAGTGTTTAACTAACCTCTTCATAGCACAACTACAAAACTTGCTTTAAAATGTAATATAAATGTTGTAGGTAAATGTTTTTTTTTTTTTTTTCCCCACACAGGAGTGATTTTTTTTGCCACATCTGATAGATGTTATTGGATGTAAATGTAATTATTATAAACTGAGAACACAATCACGATAAAGCAAGAATTGTATCAAGTTTTTTAGTAATAATAATAATAATAATAATAATAATAATAATAATAATAATAATAATCTCTAATAATTAGTGTATCAATCTTTGCGTCTGTAACAGTTGTGCAGCATGATTATTCGTTTTATTATATTTTCTGTGGCGTTATCTCTGTACTAATATTGTTATTAATCTACTGCTATATCAATAATATTTTGTAAAAGTTTCTACATTGTCGTAGTATATAGGCGGAACACTATGTATGGACCTATCATATTATATATGTGGTAAATCAAATATTGAATAATTATTAATTAGCAATAATAACTGTATATCGAAGTTTTTCATACTATTTTATTTATAACTTCATGTTCCTGTTTTGGTACGTTCCATTGACTGTTCCATTAAACGTTTGTCATAAACGCAGAAAATAAAGCCTTATTTTTACTGTGTGAGCAAAACATATCTGTCGCCTTCTATACAAGATAAGACATGTCGGTGAGATGACCTTGTACTGTGCTTCTATTTATTACGAGCGTATCACGACCGGTCGTATCTCACTCGAGGGTGCGACACTCGACCGAGTTCAAGCGAGCGATTTAACTCCAATGCAGCACACTGATGTTAAGGGAATCTTTCATTCACATTTCAATTTTCATCAACATTTGGTGATAAATTATGCACACAATCCGCTTTAAGAATCATTATTGTGAAAGAGGAACAGAACTTCTTAAACTATGATGATTATGAATTTTTAGTTGGTTATTTAACGACGCTCTATCAACTACTAGGTTATTTAGCGTCGATGGGATTGGTGATAGTAAGATGGTATTTGACGAAATAAGGCCGAGGACTCCCTTAGATTACCTGACATTCGCCTTACAGTTGGGAAAAATCTCGGAAAAAATCCAACCAGGTAATCAGCCGAAGCGGGAATCGAACCCACGCCCGAGTGCAACTTCAAATCGGCAGGCTAGCGCCTCAGTCGACTGACCTACGCCGGTGGCCACGATGATAATGATGATGATGATGATAATAATAATAATAATAATAATAATAATAATAATAATAATATTACGTAGGTATTCAAATAATTACAATTACAAAACTGCATTACTTGTGACAATTCTAAAGGCAAGCTGGAAACGATGTGTCTGTATCTGAAACCATATTAGAAAACGGTAAACGTCTCAGCTGTCAGCTTAATTTCACCAACACAAAACTGCAAGACTTTGTAACAATATATTTATCTCGTTGAAATTGCAGTGGTTGTTGAATTATTCCGCTCGCTACACAATGGAACAACAACACCCAACACCTCCGGAGAGTTGAGGTTGTGGGCCTGAAAGAACAGCGACAGAATAAGCACGAAAATGCCACTACCTATACATAATATAATTGTAATTGTCACATATCATGAAATATTAAAACATTTCCTAATTGAAATATATATTTTCTTACAGCCTCTAACATTAATTATAATTATGTTTTATTATTATTAAAACTTATTATTTGACTGCAGCGTGCATAATTATCATCAGCATAGAAACAGGCCCCCTTTCCTCTTTTATACCGAACTTCTATATGTATAGCGCATGCTATAGATTCTGATGAAGGTGATCCAATTGCCGCGCTACATTAGCGTGGTAATAAACATGGGCTTTGCATTAAACCGACCTACAGTAATAAACACATCATTAATGCACACCCTCTAAATTATTATATGAGCAAAATTTACTCGAAATTCATTTGCTGTATGTGTGTATGTATATATATACATCACTGAAATATGTACCGCCATTGCGTTGCTATGTGCTGGATACTAATTAAAGGATATATACATTGTGGTAGCCGTACACAGGTACAGTCACGTCTGGAATAATCTAGAGACCATGCGAGAGGTGGGAGGAGTAGAGACGTGTGAAAAGTATGTATCTAAATATTTCACAATGTGTGTATGTGTACCTACACTTGTAGATCATGAATGCAATTTAGATATTCACTCTGAAATAAAATATGGCGTATATTGAAATACATTTACGGACAATTATAGTATTTATTTATTTTAACTGGCATTTATTTATTCTTATAGAGATTATTTGTGTGTTCTTTGTCTTGTATTTGTTCTGGGTTGTCTCAAGTGGTAGACACATTGGGTCGTATTCATACACATTCTTAGCACGGGCTATCGGTGGATGATCAGCGAACTAACGTTTTTCGTATTCATAAACCAGTGTTAGCGATATGATATGATATGAATCCTGTTTAGCACGCTCGTAGCACGGGCTAGCGAAATGTCTATGAATAGCACCCATTATGATTAATGATTACCATATAAGATATTAATTTTATACTAGTGTATGTATGTATGTATGGATATATACCCGGTGGCAGTGCTAACTAGTTATACTCAATGATGACAATTAATAATAAACACAATTAGTAATAGATTAATACTACTACTACTACTACTACTACTACTACTACTACTACTACTACTACTACTAATAATAATAATAATAATAATAATAATAATAATAATAATAATAACAGGGAGCAACTTAAAATAACGTTTAAAGTAAATCTAATTTGTATCTTAAGCCTAAGTAAAACCCACGAGTATGATATGTTCATACATGCACAAGTACCTTTCAGCACTACACTCATTTCGCTGACAACTCACTCACTGCACTGGAACTACGACACATTTCACTGATTCCATCCTGATTTCACTAACACTTCAAAAACATTTCACTGTTCAAATACTTTGCACTGCCACTATAAACTATAAAACTTCACTTACACAACAGACTTCTTCACTGATACAACACTTCAAATAACAAAATATCAATTACACCCTTTAAATAGTGTGTATAATATATTACCGTCTATTAGTGAATTTCTTAAGGCTATTTAAAATATATTTTTGGTTATTGGTAAAGCCTTTAGTAAGTCTGCAGGTAAAGCATTCCAGTCCCTGATAGTACGATAGTGTGCTAATTGTTAATAACAAAGTGGTCAATGTACATAATATTTATTATTATTGTTATTATTATTATTATTATTATTATTATTATTATTATTATTATTATTATTATTATTATTATTATTATTATTATAGTAACTCAGCTTTACAATTTCAAAATATTGGTCTGCTGTAGTAAAAAACTTGAACTTTTACACAATATGATGTTTGCGGTTTTATTAGATCTACTAATCAGATGGATATAAAATATTCTATCGAGTACTGTCGGCGACTCAGGAGAAGACGAGAGCGGACTGAGGAGGCAGGGATGTTAACAGATAACGTAAGACAGCACATGCAATATTCGTACTGCAGTAAGCGGAAACATTAGGTCTCCTCCTGTTCAACTTAGCTTTAATTTCCATTCGCATTGTTACTCATGTTTCCTGCACGAGTAATAACCTGGCTACTGGGATGCTTATCTGAGCGATGTTTATAATAATCAACAGCGATAGTCAAGAAGGTCACATTCTTTCCGCTCGTCTTCTCCTGAGTAACGGACAGTAGATTTGTTGTTTTGATATGTTGTGACGTTTGTTGCTATTCATTTTTATTCTATTATCAAATTTTCGTATGTTGTCTACAGTATATATTTTATGAAGTCATACAACGTTACAGTGTTTTGCTTTAGTATAGAATAGAGTGCTTTAATTTTTATCAAATAAAATAGTTTTGAAAACACTTAAGTTTAAAATTGTTAAAATCTTATTAAAATCATTTTAATGCCTATACATGTTTTTGGGTCTACATCCCCATCTTCAGTAACACATTTCTGTAATTATGAAAACTTAGTTTATTGCAAAATATATTTGGTACATAGTTGAATGAATTATAATTATATTATCTTGAATTACATACAGCATATAACAATCATTATGCTAATCATTTCATTTCATATAACAATCAAACAGATTTTACAATAAACTATGTTTTCATAACTGCAGGGATGTGCTATTGAAGATAGGGAACATAGGGATGCAGACCCCAAAAAATGTATAGCCATTAAAATATTTTTAATTCGTTTTTAACAATTCTAAACTTAAGTTTATTCAAAACTGTTTTATTTTATTAAAATTAGAGCAATATATTTCAATATCAAACTTTATATCTTGTTATAAACTCGCTTCACCTTACACGAATTATATATTTAAGGATGGCCGACATGGTCTCGAACTCGGAACTTTTTACAAGCTAGTGCGAGACTCAAGGTATGCATCGCATCGGTTTGTTCTAAGAAAGGGCTAGCTTGTTGTGCTGATACAGTTCCACAGTTGTTCTTATTCTCTTTTTACGTTACGCTAAAACTCCATTTAAAAAGAATTTGAAGGACGATTCTTTTTTTAGACGCTTTATTGCGTTCTGCCAACCATCCCTCTTTCGTAGATCTTTTTTTAAAATCCTTTTGTTGTCATTGTCTGGCTACTTCCTTCAACAACCCCAGGTCTTTCTTACCGGGTGCCTTACTTGTCATTTTTTAAGCATAAGATTCAGAGTATTTCCACTGTCCAACCCTTCCTAAAATAAAAGAACCCTTCCATATTTTAAACTCTTAACATGAAACAGTTCTTTCGCGCAGTATTGTCTACAACAAACGTCAGCAGGTTGATGGCGAGGGTCGAAGCATTGCTGGTCAGTTTTTCGCAGCCCCTACCAAGGTCAGCAACATTCTTCTAAATACTTCAGAATAGCTGCAATAAAGCTATAGTTACAAAAAGCTCAATTTCCCGGAAAAATACAACAATGGTCTTGTTTTTTTTAGGGGTATCATAAACCTCTTTGGGTATTAGGGGTAGGCTTATAAACGAAGGGTTGTTACGTACGTGTACATGAATGAGTGGAATTGTGTTTTAGAGGGAGGGAAGTGCATTCCTCTTTTTTTTCCTGTGTATGTGGTTTATGGTATTTTTGAGGGTGGTAAATAGTGGACCCTTTAGATTGTGACAAGGTTGTGTCTATGCTGGGTTGAAAAGGGGTTTGCTTGTAGGAGGCAGCATTAGCATTGTCCTTGGTTATAGCTTCAAACACCCTCATATATGAACCTTGTTTTGGATGGCAAAAAATTGTGGACTTTTTTGTACTGTTGTCTGCTAGGCCTAGACATAATAACTATACTGGCTTGTTCCTCAGGTTCCCTACAAAAAATAGCTAGGGTTTACGTAGTATTGGTTGGTGCAGATGGAAACGAATATGCGGTCGTGGAGAGAGGTAGTGTTTTGTGGGTGTTTTCTGTTTTTATTCGGTGACTAAAACAGTGTGGTAGAATGATACATACGTTGTGTTTCTAGCAGACTAGTATATGTGGTTTTAACGGTAAGCCTATACAGCAAAACATAACATGTACCTGTGGTGCTAGTGGCTACATATATATTAGTGTTTATATTTATGTATGTTTACGTATTTTGTTCCGGCATAGAGTGCGTATGTTTTCTCCGGAATAATACTTGCGTGAATATTTTTGCGCGTGTGTGTTTGTGTGGGTACAAAATAGAGAAAGAGCGGGAGGTTATGTGATACCATTACTGTTTTTTTTCCGTTGTGGAATGGAGAGGAAATGGCTCTATACAACTATGGGCTTTGCTACATATGATCTCTGGCAACAGGTAAAATATTTACGCTATATTTATTTATCAACCCAGCTAATTAATTTAGTTTCCGTTGTTAAATTTGGTAAATTTTATTTATTTGTTATATAGGCCTATGTTGGTTGGTTGTCGATCTCAAATTTCACATACTATTGTTACATGTCTTACAATACTTTTAATAAATTACATTGTGGAGTTGGCAACCGTGGTTGGATTGTATGTGTACTAGTTTACCTTTAAGTTATAGGCTATATAAGTTAATAATAATAATAATAATAATAATAATAATATTATTATTATTATTATTATTATTATTATTATTATTATTATTACTATCTGTCATGATGACTTTTCTCGCTCATAGTCTGATAATATTCATTGTCATAATTCGCTACATAAGACATCTCCATATGATAGGGAAAATACACCATTTGTATTATTATGCTCCACAGTAAAATAATAAGCTTTACGCCATTTGTATTGTATGTTTGGTTTAGGGTTTGATCGTTTAGGAATTCAATCGTAAAATAAAATATGACGAAACAATTAAATAATTCCACATAGCATAGTTACCAGTACAACAGTCTTCAGAAGTATCATGTAGCAAATTATACTTACTGGCTTTTAAGGAACCCGGATGTTCATTGCCGCCCTCACACAAGCCCGCAATTGGTCCCTATCCTGTGCAAGACCAATCCAGTCTCTATCATCATGTCCCACCTCCCTCAAATCTATTTTAATATCCTCCCATCTACGTCTCGGCCTCCCCAAAGTTCTTTTTCCCTCCAGCCTCCCAACTAACACTCTGTATGCATTTCTGGATTCGCCCATACGTGCTACATGCCCTGCCCATCTCAGACGTCTGGAAGAAGAATACAATGCGTACAGTTCTGTGTTGTGTAACTTTCTCCATTCTCCTGTAACTTCATCCCTTTTAGCCCCAAATATTTTCCTAAGCACCTTATTCTCAAATACCCTTAACCTAATGTTTCTCTCTCAAAGTGAGAGTCCAAGTTTCACAACCATAAAGAAAAACAGGTAATATAACTGTTTTATAAATTCTAACTTTCAGATTTTTTGACAGCAGACTGGATGATAAAAGCTTCTCTGCAGCAAATTATATTCAGGAAAAAAAATTTCATTTTATCATTTTTGTCGGAGGAAAATAATCGCTTTCGAGAACCTTGACTTTTCTTCATAATTAATCGTGCATAAATACTAGCATACAACTAGTCAGCAGGAAATAGCCTAACGAATACCACTCATATTATTATTATTATTATTATTATTATTATTATTATTATTATTATTATTATTATTACTATTACTATTATTACTTCATCATCATAGTAGTTACACAGCTGTTGCTTAAACGATGTACTGTACCTATGACTATATAGCCAGGGGTCCCAAATTTGATTCTCGAGTCTCGAAGTGTTGGCGCAGATTGTAGTAGCACAGCGGTCATTAGCACAGTGTACCCTCGGACTAGCGCCACTTACTCGCGGATAGGAGACTGCACTATCGTGCATCCGTCACTGCTAGCGGGTATGCTTTCTCCCTAACACTTCTGCACAATAGTGCATATTCCGATACACTGCTTACCTGTTACCCATTTCAGCGAATGCTGACGACCACTGTAGTAGCAGTATCAGCGTCGTATGTAGATAGTTTGCGGGGGAATGAATTTCCTTGTTTCTTTGTGTATAGAACAATATCCCGTATCTATGTTCATTATCACAATGAATATCACTTGATTCTTACGTGTCTCAATGCCATTCTGAATACAATAAAATATTGCGGTGTTTTTGGTCCTCCTGCACAATTAGTAGGTTGTAACATAGACCGTTATTCGCCCCAACGCTTCAATTGCTTTTTATATCGGTATATACAATTTTGGAAAACGATGGGCTGGTTAAAAATGTAATTATAAATATAACTCATATTGTCTAATGTCTGCTATATCGCGGTGGACCATCTTTATAGATCGCTTGCGTGCATATCATTAAGTTTTCACGTAAAACATTTTATAAATACTACCTTACGCTTCCACGGCAGTGGTCTACATCAGGTATTCGGGGGTAAATTTGACTCCAGAACGTTAATATTTCACCAGCACAGTGCTGTTGTTTATGTGCTTCTCTCATGCAGTCTTTTTTCCTCCTCTTATCTTAGAATGAGAATGGCTTGCGATAGCTACAGATTTCGTTTCGTGAGTTTGTAATTTCTCTAAAGATGAGCGTCACTGCATCCATAATTGTATTACGAAAAATCGCAATTCAAAGGATAGACCGTCTATAATATTTTTCATTCTCCTATCTAGATTTTATTGTTAGAAAATCAAATGGTGATGGTATTTTCCGATTTTTATCTAGATGCAAACACGGCAGCACTCGTGTAACGTAGGGCGAACATTGCTCCTTGTTTCCATCAAAGTTATTTAGATTAATATTAATTTTAATCTTATGGTTTGTTTAATAGTACAGTATACAAAATGAAGTTTTTAATGTTTTTATATTCTTTGTTTTAGTTTTATGTTGCTGTAATTATTATAAATGCTCTTGTTTTTTATGTCTATGTTTTTGTGTAATTGAACGTTATTAGAGTCTTAAATCTGCAGTGTTTGGGAAAAGTGACATAAGTCAGTTTTCACAAACCTTTTTTGATAATTTATTGACAACTTACACTGGTTTATGTAGATTTAATTTTTTTGTGTATGAATTATTGTAGGTAATGGGAGGAATACCTATGTATTTTTTTCCAAGCGAACAGATGTTCCGTAAGTTGTCAATAAATTATCAAAGAAGGTTTGTGGAAACTGACTTGTGTCACTTTTCCCGAGCACTACAGAAATACTGCTTTCAAAATATTTTGTATCTGCACAATACATATCTTTGGTGGTGTGAAAGAGAAGTCCCGATAATCTTAACTCTACCGTAATAAATAAATTAAATAAATAAATAAATAAATAAAACTGCACAGTAAGCTTTGAATATTGAAAAAAAAAAATATATATATATATATTTTTTAACCGTAAAAATATTTTATTCATATAGTAGAGGGATGCACTATCACCTTTACTTTTTAACTTCGCTCTAGAATATGCCATTAGGAAAGTTCAGGATAATAGGCAGGGTTTGGAATTGAACGGGTTACATCAGCTTCTTGTCTATGCGGATGACGTGAATATGTTAGGAGAAAATACACAAACGATTAGGGAAAACACGGAAATATTACTTGAAGCAAGTAAAGAGATCGGTTTGGAAGTAAGTCCCGAAAAGACAAAGTATATGATTATGTCTCGTGACCAGAATATTGTACGAAATGGAAATATAAAAATTGGAGATTTATCCTTCGAAGAGGTGGAAAAATTCAAATATCTTGGAGCAACAGTAACAAATATAAATGACACTAGGGAGGAAATTAAACGCAGAATAAATATGGGAAATGCGTGTTATTATTCGATTGAGAAGCTCTTATCATCCAGTCTGCTGTCAAAAAATCTGAAAGTTAGAATTTATAAAACAGTTATATTACCGGTTGTTCTGTATGGTTGTGAAACTTGGACTCTCACTTTGAGAGAGGAACAGAGATTAAGGGTGTTTGAGAATAAGGTTCTTAGGAAAATATTTGGGGCTAAGAGGGATGAAGTTACAGGAGAATGGAGAAAGTTACACAACACAGAACTGCACGCATTGTATTCTTCACCTGACATAATTAGGAACATTAAATCCAGACGTTTGAGATGGGCATGGCATGTAGCACGTATGGGCGAATCCAGAAATGCATATAGAGTGTTAGTTGGGAGACCGGAGGGAAAAAGACCTTTAGGGAGGCCGAGACGTAGATG
Source organism: Periplaneta americana (assembly GCF_040183065.1). NCBI lineage: Eukaryota > Metazoa > Arthropoda > Insecta > Blattodea > Blattidae > Periplaneta > Periplaneta americana. Next base: position 157,087,893 of record NC_091118.1, on the reverse strand, counting down.
GGAGGATAATATTAAAATGGATTTGAGGGAGGTGGGGTATGATGATAGAGGCTGGATTAATCTTGCATAGGATAGAGACGGCTGGCGGGCTTATGTGAGGGCGGCAATGAACCTTCGGGTTCCTTAAAAGCCATTTGTAAGTAAGTAAATAAGTAGAGGGATAGTGTTTTACACACATCAGTTTCCATTACTGTACAAGATACAGTAATGAAGGAAAAAAATGTTGAATATTTCCAAAAATTTTACTGCTGTAAGCTATAGCTAACCCCTTAATCTTGCTCAGGATAGGGATCCATGGTGGGATGTTGTGACGGCGGCAATGAACCTCCGGATTCTCTAAAAGCCATGTGTAAGTAGGTCTAATAGTAATAATAATAATAATAATATTAATAATAATAATAATAATAATAATCCCTCACTGTTAAGCCTACATGGATATTTTTTAAAACCATGATGTCAATACCAAGTCTACTCTAAAGAAAATGTTGAATGAAAAAAAAAAAACGCTACTAACACAAATATTTAAACATGAAAATGCTTTTAAAGCAGCGGTAGCTTGAAATCTGAATTTGGGGAGTCTTTTGTTCAGGATGCTGGAACACAACATGCTTGTCATTGCTCACTGTGCTCGTTTACCTTTCAACAGCCAACAGCTAGATCTGTAGACTAAACACAAACATTGTCTTACAGGGTTGCTCCTTACAGATAGATTAGGGTATTCCTCACAAGTGTACAACGAGATCTAGACTTAATATAGATTATATTAGATATTGGTATCATTAAATTACACCCTCTTCCTTAGTGCCAGGTGTGCCGTCGCTAGTGTCAAATGGAAATGTCATTCCAGTACTAGTAGCACGGAGCTTCTGCATTATTTTTCAAAATAGGTAATTTTTCTTTCGCAGAATTTACCCGTTTGCAAAATTCAAGACGGGCCTCAATATAATGTTGTAGATGGTTCATAATTAGTATGTTTAAAAAATAACAACAGTATTTTAACTATCGCATAACATTTTTATACAATATAAACAAAAAAAAGCTTACGGAAATTAGATTTTCATAATAAACAAAACTGTCGCAAAATGTGAAGCAAAATATTGCAGTACCATAGAAGTTAAGGCGTTATGCTGTAAAACCGAAGGTCGCAGGCTCGATTTCCTTTGGGCTTTTGGATTTTTTCAATTGTCCAAATCATTTCGTCTGCACTAAGACTCTGGGGTCGATTCGGCTTCTAACAGAGATGAATACAGCCTTCTGTGGGAGTAAAGGCGACAATCTTTTTCAAGTATATCTCTGCTGCTACTAATTCCTATTGCGAAGATAGGAGTCATAACCTTCCGTTACTCTGTGAGCTTCCATGGCCAGCAAGAGGAATAAATTAAATTTATTCTTCCTAACAGAAACGCTCATATAGGTGATATAGCTATTGATAATGATGAAAAAAAAAATTCAGTGTACGTGAGAAAATACCAGGAGCTTACTTAAAAGATTAGCAGTGTTGCCAATAGATTGTTGAAACCTCGAACAGTGCAGAAGTAGCCAAATTCATATATTACATTTTCTATTGACCAAATTCTAAGGTAGCAATAATACAAATTTGATACTTTTTATCTACTAAACTAACATGGAAAAAAAAAAAAAACATCTGGTGAAAACACTGGAGATTAGTCTTTGCCACAAGAAAGTGGTGATAATATCACCAACGTCTGTGAAACATCAGCAAGAAACAACGAAGAAAATCTTTATCTCAGAGTACAGTCGTCTTGTCTTTAGTTCGTTATGTCAGAGACCTTCTAAATACAGAAGAGACATGAGATGGTGTATAGTTTGTTATTGATCTCAGGCTTTGAATACCCATAAAATTGAGTATAAATCACAATAATTATCATTTCCGTTTAATTATTTCAGTGTATATTTTCTTTGTCTTAGCATAAAAGTGTTTCATTCATTCCAGCAATCTCCAGTCTTTCATATTTTCTGCCTTCCTCTTTGTCTCCGCATATGATCCATATATCTTCATGTCGTCTATCATCTTATATCTTCTTCTGTCCCGAACTCTTCTTCCGTTCACCATTCTTTCCAGTGTATCTTTCAGAAGGCAGTTTCTTCTCAGCCAGTGACCCAGCCAATTCCTTTTTTTCTTCCTGGTCAGTTTCAGCATTATTCTTTCTTCGCCCACTATTTCCAACACAACTTCATTTTTTATTCTGTCTGTCCATTTCACACGCTCCATTCTTCTCCAGAGCCACATTTCAAATATTTCTATCTGCTTCTCTTCACTTTGTCGTAATGTCCCTGTTTCTGCCACATACAATGCTACACTCTATACCAAGCACTTCTCTAGTCTCTTCTTTAGTTATTTTTCAGAGGTCCGCAGAAGATGCTCCTTTTTCTATTAAAAACTTCCTTGATCATTACTATCCTCCTTTTGACTTTCTGGTTGCAGCTCATGTTACTGCTTATAGCACATCCCAAGTAGGGGAGAGTCGGGTAGTATCGGACATCGGGTAATATCGGACAGTGAGTTTCTTTCATCTACCACACAATGATAGTACCTGATTGACATGGTTACGTTTCTGTGATGTCGCATAGAGAAACGTAACCATGTCATCCAGGTACTACCATATGGTGGTAGATGAAAGAAATGCACTGTCCGATACTACCCGATGTCCGATACTATCCGACTCTCCCGTATTTGGAGCTGTCCACTTGTTCTACTGCCTCATTTAGAATTCGCAAGTTTACCTTGTCTATTTTTCTTCCAATGGCCATAGTTTCCGTCTTGTTTGCATTTATCTTCATACCATACTGCTCACAGCTGTCATTTAGCTCCAGTAGCATTCCCTTAGTATCGTCTCCTCTTCTGCTAGCCATAATAAAACTGATAGGCCTATAACTAGGCCTATAATATTTTTAATTTATGTTTGTCGTTTTTAGCATGTCGATTGTTCTTGTTTCAATTAGTAGCGACTTTTCATTCGCTATACATTTATCGACCTCTAGACTAAATATAATGCTCAGTCAATGTAAAGTCGCTTTAAATTAACAAAAGTTGCAAATAGTATGAATTGAGTTACAATAAATATAATTACTTTTGATATTTTGTTGCTCTATACGGACATTATTTGAACGTATTTTAAATTAGGTCAATATAATATTTCTTTTTAGTCATTTGGTTTCTATTACAACACTAACTCATTTCTTGATCGATAATACGTGACAGCTGAGATATAAGGGTCATTTTATGTTCCCGGTCTGAGCGTAATATTGGTGTTTACTTCCCGGGGGCCACCCAAGGGCGGCAGTGTCAGTTACGATAATCTAAAGAAGTCGAAGTTCAACACCACACTCTGAGGGTACTTTAATTGATATGGATACCCAACCGGGTGACGAATTTAGCCATTAAATGTTACTCTTCAAAGCATCTTTTCTTATTTATTGTTTGAAACATACATCCGTCAATTTAGACGTCTATATGTAAGACCTTAATTATGATTGAATGACTGAGAGTTGTTGAAGTTCTCACACATAGTAGGCCTATTCGTTTTATATCTTAATAATAAAATTATCTTAAATAAGTAGAGAGATGTAGGAGCTTTTCAAACTAATGGGTTTGTTAACGATGCAAATATGTGCAAATTAATCAACTCATAATTTAAATAAGTAATTTAATTATGATTTGAGTTGCTAAAATGTACTAACTTTTATCGATTGTAAAAATAAAATTGACTTTGATAGATCTCTTTTGGCGTCGACGTGGCATAGATATTAGCGAATGAGGTTTTTGTTTCGAGGTTCCGCTCTGGCGTGAGTTACGGTGGATTACGTTTGCGCCAATCATTGTTTATGAGTGATATCATAAGAGCAAATAACGACATAACTAAAGCGCCAAATTACACATAATAGCGGAAAATGAAAGTACTCCTAAGAAAGATTTAGCAACAGTGCTACAAACAAAGTTGTGACGTGCATAGTGCGAAAAATTTACATGTATCGAAAAATATGTACACTATAATGGTTGGGAGAAGTGAATTTTATTAATGCAATACAATAAATTTGTTATTATGATGTACCAAAGTACATATGATATTTCCATTAAAGTTCTGCGTCATCATAGTTGAAAGATGAGTGGAACGAAGAAAAATTCTCCCCGACACTGGGATTTGAACCCGGATTTTCAGCTCTTCGTGCTGATGCTCTATCCACTAAGCCAAACCGGATTCCCATCCCGATGTCGGATCGAATTCTCTTAGTTTAAGTTCCCTCTAATATATGATATGCGAATTATCACTTAGGGCCGTATTCATAGACATTCTTAGCGCGGCCTTCCGGTGGATGAGCAGCGAACTAACGTTTTTCGTATTCATAAACCAGTGTTAGCGATATGATATGATATGATATGATATGATATGATATGATATGATATGATATGATATGATATGATATGATATGATATGATATGATATGATATGATATGAATCCTGTACAAGTAACCAGTCGATAGCCGGGGCTAGTTTAGCACGCTCGTAGCGAGGGCTAGCGAAATGTCTATGAATAGTACCCTTAGTGATTTAAGACGGCGCTTATTCCGTCGGATCCCGGCCAGTTAGTCACTCAAAACGAGTGCACCTCTGCACATGTGTGTGGACATTGTGCCACTGTCATACATCTATGACGCAGTGCATGAGGGTAGGCCACTAGAGGGAACCCAAGAGGCGGAACTTAAACTGAGAGGATTCGATTCGACATCGGAATGGGAGTCCGGTGTGGCTTAGTGGATAGAGCATCAGCACTTAGAGCCGAAAACCCCGGTTCAAATCCCGGTGCCGGAGAGAATTTTTCTCCGTTCCACTCATCTTTCAACATATAGTAAATTTGTCTTATTTTAAAAACTTTAAAGTCTGAAAACAATTTTTAGATGGAAGATCAATAGGTTTATGAAGACATTTTAATTATTTTCTTCTGCAATAAATAAAGTGGATTAAAAGTGGATTTTATTTTACTTGTTCACGTTATTCTTGTATTTTTCTTTTGATCTTGTTCACTAGAATCAGCCCCGGTAATCGAACTCGGAATGACAAGTTCTGCTGTAGCACAAAGCTACCACAAGTGGCCATACATTACGTTTAGTAACTTCTTTTTGAGATGCTGAAAGTTACACACCGCCAAGAACAGAAACATGCCACAATTGTCACGTCGTTTAATGCGCTAAGAAAATAGCTTCATGAATGTCCTACTCACAGCTCGATTTCTTGTTACGAAACATAAATGATATATTGGGCGAGTAATAATTTATCTCGTGTGTATTATTGAAGTTCATTGCCACTAGGTTACAATGCCGTCACGAATACGTTTTCACGATCCTTGAATGCATATTCTTAGGATCCTGAGTTGCAAATAACAACGCGGGCGGTTAAGTTATTGCAGGTCTATTGCTGCGAGTTCGTTACACCCCCATATTCATAAAGAGAGTTCAAAACATAAGAGAGAAGGGGGGACTACTGTCAAAAAACTGCCTTGTAATTTGACAGCATTGTATAAATTATAGACCATTAGTTCAAAAGTATCTGGTATATAAATCATCGCATTCCAGAGTCTTCACAACATACTCGATTATAATTCTTCATTATACTGCATCAAGGCATATTATAGTAATGAGTCATATTGTATTATTTTCTTGGCTTCAGATCCTCGCGATGTTATGGTTCGAAAATTAGATATGTTGTATGTGATATTTATTTACAATCTTCGATAATCTGTTAATATGTAATCTTATAGGATTAAACATGCAGAAAATTGTTATAAGAAAAGACTTTTGATCCTCAGTGTTGAACATATTACAAAAAAGCTTGTTTTTTCGATACCGTGTATTGATAATGACTTGGCTTATAAGGTACGTAGAAATTTAGCTTGGAAAGGTTTGAGATGCTGTTAATGTACACTATTACATGTCTTGGTATGTTGCTGTGTTACGGCTAGTATCAGTCGTCATCTGCTTTTAAGAACTTGACCTTTCAAGGCACAGCTTCAAAAATGGTTTCGTGGGATCGAAACCCACCTACAGCATGGACGTCAAGTTGTGATCCGGCTTCCTGCTGGCTCCAAGACATAGGAGACCTCCTGTGTGTACTATTGATAGTCAAGTGAAGATCGAGGTTATTTATGATATACAGTAGGAAAAGGTTTGTCTTAGACTCTAGGGTAATAAGGGAAATAAATGTACATAGAGAAAAAGAAAGAAATGCTTGGAGAAACTAAGAAAGAAATAAATGAAAGGAATAAGGAAAAAAAAAGTATGCAACAGAAGGAGCAAAGAGGAAGAAGGAAAGGCAAAATGGAACAGAAAAATGGGAACATTAGTAGTGATCTACGGTAATGTCACAGTCTAGTATATACTGTCGCGAACCTCAATACGTAGTAAATATGCAAACACTAGATAGTTGCTCACCACTAGGATCGCTAATATCGCCTCATTACAGGCAATGCAAAATAGTACCGTCACAGTCTATTGTTTCTAGCACCCTCAAAACTCAAGCTTCGCGACTGTATATAGTAGACTATGGTAATGTGCATTTTAGCCGTTTTACCACAAATTTGGTCCATGGTAAAATACTAATTTTTATTCAGTTTATGTTGTATTTTTGGTCCAAGGAAAATAATCGTCTTTTACGAAAATACTCGATTTCTATTTACTATCACGGAACAATATAGCTTTGCAAAAAAAAAATAAACAAAGAATTTAACAAAGGAAAAAAATACAGGGAGAAGCAAGCTGGAAGAAAGAAAGGAAAAAGAAACAAAGAAATTAACAGTGAGAAGAAAAAAGTAACAAAGGAAGGCAAAATGTAACAAAGAAAATAAAATGAGTGAAAGAGTGTGTAACAAAGGAAGAAAAGAGGGACAAAAGAAACGCAAAATGCCACAAAAATACAATGGAACAAAGGAAAAGGAGCTAAGAATGGAAAAATGGGAAAAAGAAAGGAAAAATTGAACGAAGAAAGGAATAGTGGAACAAATAAACGAAGAAAGAAACAATGGACCAAATGAAATAATGAAAGTAATAGTGGAACAAAAACGGAAAAAAATAGGACAAAGAAAGGAAGAAGAATGAAACAAAGAAAGGAAAAATGGAGCACAGAGAGGAAAGAAAGAAAAAATGAAATAAAGAGAAGAAAATGGAAAAATGAAAGGAATAATGGAAAACTGGAAGGAGAAAAGTAGGTAAAAGGAAACAAAGAAAGAAAGGCGGAAAAAGGAACGTAAAATTTGAACAAAGAATGTGAAAAAGAAAATGAAAAGGAAAAACAAATAATGGAACAAAGAAAGGAAAAAGAAACAGTGAATATATACTAAAGTATGGGAGAAGAGACAGAGGAAGCAAAAATGGTTTAAAGAAAGGAAAAAGAAACAAATAATTTAACAAGGGAGGCAAAATTTAACCCTGGTTCAAATCCCGGTGCCGGAGAGAATATTTCTCCGTTCCACTCATCCTTCATCAAATGACGACGCAGAAGTTTTGCACGGAAATATCATACTTCGGTACATCGTAATAAAATTTGACAAGGTGACGAAAATGGACACAAATAATACAATAAAGGAAAGGAAAATGAAGAAACACAGAAAGAAGGAAACAAAATAATGTAACGAAGGGTGGTTTCACGAAACAAAGAATGTAATAAAAGAATGAATAAAACGAAAGAAATCCAAAATTGAACAAAGAAAAATAAAACAATGTAGTAAATGAAGAAAAAAAAGAACAAAAGCAAAATGGAATAAATAAAAATAAGAACCAAGAAATGAGGTTGAGGAAAGGAACAAAAGAAAAACAGAAACATAGAAAAGGAAAAAAATGGATCAAAATGGAACGTAGGAAGAAAATGAAGAAAGCGGGAAGGAAAGGCAGGAACAAATAAGAACTCAAAAGAAGAGGAAGGAAGACAAGAAAGGAAAATTCAGGAAGAATGTGTGGAAGAGACTAAGAAAAGCCATTCAGTTTTGTATGTATGGAAGGTTTTTGCATCTCTAGAGGCGTCATAGCCTTGTTAGATGCACTGTTTAATTATGTGAGATAACAGAATACCGAATTCAGCTAAATTAGTGTCAATGTTGAAAGTAAATTACATAAGAAGTAGTGGCAGTTGTAAGTCTAAGAGAAACCAACTAATTCACAGCACTAAAATAATTAAGCAGAAGGTCACAATAAGGATATAACTCAAACTATAAGTTATGGACATTCCTAGTTGCCGTAGCTAGACAATAACTTGTCGAAAATCTGTTTTTAAGAACCTTGTTGAAGGCGTGCTGTGGTAGAGATTTATACAGAATGTTATCTCGGTATAACTCACGGCTGTTCAACCTGTTACTCCCGACTTGAACTATAAATTCTTTCTTATCCCGTATTACTAATTACCCGTGGCATCCGACGCTGGGCTTCACGAGTCTCAGCTGCGTGATGTCGATCTCCAGGGCCCTTACTGACGTGATTATCGCCATTTATTCTTCTGTTATCCACAACAATGTCTTCATCCTTTATCTGCCTCCAGAAATCAAGTAACCAACATTTGGGACGTATCGAAATGATAGTCTACCATTCATATATTTAATAGCCATTGAGTAGATATTATTGAGTGTTTGTATTTTTTTATGAAAGATAGGAGCAAAATGTGTGATTTAATGTACAGTATTGCTTGCTCAAAAGGAAAACTGAACGTCGCAATAAAAATTTACAAGGCGATGCTGGTGCCACTATCAAATCATACAAGGCAATGCTGGTGTCATTATCAAATCATCTTATTACTCATATATAAATATACTCATATATTAATATGAACAATTATAGACCAATATCATTACTTTCATGTATTTCAAAATTACTAGAAAATTGTTTTTTTTAATGTTATGTTTTATTTAACGACGCTCGCAACTGCAGAGGTTATATCAGCGTCGCCGGATGTGCCGGAATTTTGTCCCGCAGGAGTTCTTTAACATGCCAGTAAATATACCGACATGAGCCTGTCGCATTTAAGCACACTTAAATACCATCGACCTGGCCCGGGATCGAACCCGCAACCTTGGGCATAGAAGGCCAGCGCTATACCAACTCGCCAACCAGTAGGCCTACTAGAAAAATGTATTAAAGTTCGATTAATGAATTATCTTGACTATTACACTTTTACTACGTCACATTACTTTTGACCAATAAAACGGTACGAAAGGACGTCTTTCAACCAATCATGGCTGCTCATCGTACAATTTTATCGCGTTCCTAGCATTTGTTTATTTTTATCACTAATCTAGCATTTGTTTCTTTGTTTGCCAACATTTCAAACTGCACTGTTCTGGACGTCAAAAAAACAGAAAATTACAAACCACTTTCAAATATAATTCGCATTGGCATTCAAGGACAAGAATTAATAAAGATCACTGGTCATAGCTATGCATCTTCCCTGGAACCCTATTTACAAATAAATGAAGAGCACCATTCGGAAATCCTGAATAAGTTGAGGAATACATCATGTACATCAACGTGTTCCACTTCTTTTACGCACACGTCCAATATAACATCAACTGAACCACCAACCACTAAAACATTCAAATTTGAAAATTGTACTTTCAATAATTGTTCCTTTTAAAATTATTCATGTTTATTTTTTATTTCATCGTCCTTAATTAAACGTTTTCTTATTTATTTCATCATCCCTAATTAAAACTTTTCTAACACTTGTTTATATTATTTAGGTTATGTTATAGCTTCTGCTATATGATATTATGGATAGTCACGTATCAGAGATTGTTTAATACTAAGATTTATTGAAAATCATCTGTCAAGTGACGTTGATTACTGGGTTCCGGGTGATTGAAGTGGAATGCAAATGTTTTAATAAAAATTAAACTGAATCAACAAAGCCTTCTTGACTAGTAACCGTCCACAGAATTCAATGAAGATTCCATAGTTGGCGCAACTGATAACAAGAAGACAGCGTAATGTTGAGATGGTACAATAATACATTTGAAGACAGTTATATATACTTTATATACTTTCTTCTAATTGTGTAATAGTCAATTAAATCCCACTGGAATTTTGATTTTCTCTAGATAAATCAAAACCTCTAGCGAGATTACTGTTGATAAACATAATATATTAAGTGATAATCAATTCGGTTTTCAAAAAAGTTTCAGTACAGATAATGCAATATATCAAGTTTCTAAAAAAAATTGTTAGAGAATTTGATCAAGGTACCAAAGGTATTGGTATTTTCCTGGACATAAGAAAAGCATTTGATATAGTGAAACATGATATCTTAATTGAGAAATTAGACTTATTAGAAATCAAAGCTAATGCTTTAAACTTAATAAAATCGTATCTTAACGACAGAATTCAAATAACGAAAATTGACAATTATTCAAGTGAACCTCCAATTATTAATATAGGTGTTCCCCAAGGAACAGTTCTAGGCCCTATTTCATTTTTAATATATATTAATGACGTATTAAAAATTGACTTACAACAATACAACGGTGTTCATTATTCTTATGCAGATGACCCAGTTTTACGTTTTGGTTGAAAAACTTGGTATGATGCATATAATAATTCAAATAATAGACTTAAATTAATAAAAATGATTTGACATCTTTCTATCAACGAAAATAAAACCATAAAATTATTCCATTCTCAATATCTGAAAAATTTAACAAACCTCCTACATCTATATTAAGTATTAAATTACATAATTCTGAATGTTGTCTTATACAGTGTAAATGTCCGATTATTATTAAGGAGTCCTCTGAAGTTAAGTATTTAGGCATAATTTTCGGCAATCATTTATAATGGAACCAACACATTAATTACGTTTGTAATAAATTACGTAAAATAGTATATTATTTTGTTTTATTGAGGAATTACTTGTCAATAAGTTTATTACGCACAATATAGCCTACTTAACTTTATTTGAATCGGTAATTATGTGTAGAATTATAGGATGGGGTAGCTTATTTAAATCCACTTTATTTATCACAGAAGAAAATAATTAAAATATTTCGTCATAAACCTATTGATTTTTCATCTCAAAAATTGTTACTAGACTTTAATGTCCTTAACATAAGACAAATTTATTATATTGTATTAATAAAATTCATACATAAAAATCGAAATAATTTTGAATTGTATTTGAATTGTATTCTCATAGTTATGAAACAAAAGGCATGAATTCTTTAAGATTGTTTGAACCAAAATGCAATACTGCTACAGTATTTAATCATAGTAATAATTTAGGCCCAACAATATATAACAAATTTATATTTCAATATCCTAATCTTGTCAATTCTAATAGTTGTAGTATTAAATTTAAAAAGTTGTGTATGGATTTTATAAAAATTGAAAAATTGTACATTTAAATTTATATATTCTTATTGCGTAGTATATATAATACAAATTGTATTATATACTTCTTAATTTCAATTCAGGAATCCGTTCCTGAGCACGAGTTCTACTCTTTCAGGGGCGAGCTAAAGTTTTTCTGTATATATTATATTTTTTGTTACAATTATTAGCAATATATATATATATATATGCATGGATAAATAACAATAGCAACATTTACGGAATAGTCCCATGTGCTTATATACGGTATATCGGTTCATTGTTAATTGTCTGTTGCCCAAAAAAAAGTATTTTACTGGTTTTCTTTATAGTGCATTCTGTTTAATGCATTATTATTATTATTATTATTATTATTATTATTATTATTATTATTATTATTATTATTATTATTATTATTGTTGTTGTTGTTGTTGTTGTTGTTGGAGGATTAACTGTTATTCACAGCTTATTTCATTCCATAATTCAGATACACTTAGGTATCTATTACAGCAAATTGTATTTATTCTAATTCCATTACGATCTATCCTAATTCATGTATAGTCGTTACACGCAAGTACAAGCCTCAGTCATATATTTTCAGTTATTTTTGCTCTTGTTTCTTCTTTCTTTTGTCTAGTTTATTTACTCATTCTTTCATTATTTATTTTCTTTCTTGCAAAAATTAACTCTGTTACTTAGCGACTTAATATCTGATTAATATTGCCTTATAAAACTGCAAGAGATTTGTTTTCTAAAAGCATGACTTCCATATAACTGAAGACGAAGTCAAAGTTCTTGGGTTGAACTGTACCTTGTAATTATTCACAATGTAGTTACAAGTAATTTTAGTCACGGGTTAAAGGTCTTTGGTGTACTATTGTTCCAAGTCTCTGCAGATCTGGTGTCGCCTGAGTGTACGCGCGGCATAAATCCAAATACGACACATACTGGAATGAAATTATGAGAGAGAAAAAGTAAACGAAGACAATGTCGCTGCGAGTGCTCTATCAGACAGCCAACTTGAAACGCAAATCATGATCCTGGCTCCATAAAGGAGTATAGTCACGACTTGTTGCAATTATAAACAGGCTCCACTTGATCCCAAGTCTCTCTCACTTGTAACTGAATCTCATTTAAACGACTGTAGTGTTGATTCTCCACGCCGGAGCCCCATGTTCGAATACTCGTGTAGCAGAGTAGAATTTGTTTATAGAAGATGTGTCAGTTTTGGGCCAGTTTTGTTTTTTGATATCTACATTTTAGCTTTCAAATTTCTACCATATACTCAACCCACTCTATGGTTAAAGCACATGACATTTTCTCATCACAGCAACCGTTATTGGATATCCTACGTGTGCCGTGACCTTTTTATTGGTGATAATTCTGAGAGATGCTTCTCTCAGAACTTCGATTTCCTCTCCCATTATCATCCCAGTATCACTAAGATCCACAATTAGCAGTGTCTGTGCCTCAGCGCTAGCGCGTTGGTCCTCCATCAAGTCGGTCCGAAATCGATCCCCGGACAGATCGTGAAACAGTTTGTGGTAAGCGAAGATGATGTATAGCAGTGATGTCAAAGCAAGAGCATTTTTCTGACCTTGACGTCGTGCGCGGGCAGCAAGCGCTAAGTATGGAAAAAGGGAGGGTTGTGTATATGAATAAGCAGCCTGTTGGATTAAGAAGACAGTGGTGCACAAACAGTGAAATTTTATGTCGTTATTTTTATATGCCTGCTTTCTGTTTGATATTATCTATATTGTCTGTAAAACAAAGGTAATAACACTGATTTCTTAATATTGCACTTGTGTTTTATATGTTAATAACGTAATAGAGAGTTAAGAAGGAATATTCACTTAAATTCCATAGTATTATAATTATACTGTATTAAGTGAATGAAACACATCATTCATAAAGAAAGTGATATTCCAAAGAAAGATATTGAGTATGACATGATAAGTTGGAATTTATATTGATGGTATCTTTAGCCTTACAAAAGTAATCAATAAACTAATCAAAACAATATTACAGTACAAAGCAAAGTTACCTAGGTACTGTATCTGGTTTAAGTGTAACTAATATTACGTAACAAAACTCTTATCGCATTATGCTTTTAAGTTGATATTTGTGAGCAACTTCGTATCATCAGAATATTAAATTATTTTCTCGAAATCTGCTTAAGCTATAGAGCTGACATTTTTACAACACATGGGCACGTATCTTTTGCTTATGATGTAACATTAGTTGCTTTCTTAATTCATTTCCTTACAAATGATTTTCATGCGAATATTTTGAAAATTTTCAATACACTATCTTCAGTAATACGTATATATGGTATATTAGATTTACGAAAACATTCTGTAAGGCTACTAAATAAATAGGCCCTTATCTGAAAATTTCACTTTTCTATAAGAAAAGTTGAGAAAATATTTCTTTTGAATTAAAAAAACAAACTTGTGAAAAATGAGCATTAAAATTAAAACTTACATTCTTATAATGCACTTATACTTCTGAGGCAAATCTAAAAATTAACATGGATACAGTTTTAATAAGTTCTCTTCCCCTTATCTATTGAATCAGTGCTGGCCATTTCTGTATATAGCTCGACCAAGCGGCATATACTACCTCTTTCGTCTGTCTCTTTCCTTTCCGCTGTAAAGAGCTCAGGCTCTCCTGAGCTCTAAAGCGCGCGGTTACTCCTATGGGCATCAATTGACATGCCTGTTGTAGAGAATATTTCTTAGTGGTACTCCAGTTTTTTTCTTTCATTCCACCAGCGCTCTCCATCTCCCTCTTATTTCATCTGTCATACGCAATACTTTAAAATAGACTGAGGCGAAGTGTTGGAAGAAGTACGAATTTCTTATTCTGACAGAAGGGTTTGGGGATCCGGGTCCTGTTACTTATAAGCAAAGCTAGGAAGGTGGTACCAAAACTATTAATTTGTGTGATCTTAGACTCTACCTCTACCGAATAAAATGTCAGTGAACCAGAACGGTAAACGTGTACAGCCGGGTGATAATCAAACATGTGCTCCATTTGTCCACTGCCTTGGAAGAAGAAAATAATAAACTAATAATATGAAAAACAATAATTTGTAATTATAAACTTCGTAACGCCCAATCTAAAATAATTTACCCATAGGCCTACATATAAAAATAACATACAGAGTTTAAAATTATGATTCTAGCCTCATTAAGAACAAATAGGCCCAACAATGAGCATTTTCATTTTATGAAAAGAAATAAAAAAAAGGAATATTTTACTTTGAAAATATTCGTTCTACGCTACAAAACGTTACTGGAGCAAATCTGAAATATAATACAATATATCTTACTATCATCAGTTGAATAAGTACTTCATGAATTTATTTTATTTTAATGTGTTATTTTACGACGCTTTATGAATCTACTTTATGAATCTAATAGTGTATGTCGTATGTGGCACATAATATTAAACCCGTAATTGTTTTCAAGAAAAATTGTCATTTCAATTGTAATGACAGCTAGGAAGTTCGTATTGTAATTCCGATGTTGAACTTGGACTGTAACGCAACTGAATGCATAGCAGCACGAGACGTCAACATTTGACGAAGAATAGGCCCTAATGGGAGAAAAAAATAAACATGTTACACATTCCTGTTTGCATAGTTATTTAATAACAGATGAGTTTACTTTTTTGGAATCATGCATAATATTAACAATACTTGAATAGTAATAACTGTCCACACCTGTGGAGTAACGGTTAGCGAGTCTAGCCGTGAAACCAGGTCACCCGAGTTCGATTCCCGGTCGGGGCAAGTTACATGGTTGAGGTTTTTTCCGGGGTTTTCCCTCAATCCAATATGAGCAAATGCTGGGTAACTTTCGGTGCTGGACCCCGGACTCATTTCACCGGCATTGTCATCTTTATCTCATTCATACGCTAAATAACCTAAGATGTTGATAAAGCGTCGTAAAGTAACCTACTAATAATAGCTCACTTTGTTCAGAACCTAAAATATTTATATAAGTTAATAATATTTGAAGGGGGAAAGGAACTGGCCACCCTACCCCATTATCTCCTGGCCTAGTTGCCTCATAAATAATGCCTTATTGGTGTTACTTATGAGGTTCAAACCTGTCTTCGGACAGTTGACTAAACAACAAACAATATTCTTCAAACTATTCACGACTCTACACAGCTCCACAGAATGCCGCTATGCGTTGTTTTTGTGAGCATACTGTGTATCGTCTGTAGCAGGGCGAGGCGCTGTACTCAACTGAAATCTACTGCTTTGGTACGAACTTCCTAGCTCTGCTTATAAAGTATTGGACTGGGATGGGATCTGGCTGTCTTAGGGCTGAGGTAGGATGGTCCACCCGTCAATGTCGGAGTCACAGATGACGCAAGAACTACCTGTCAGATTGGAAAAATCATCATATATAATGCATACAATTGAAGGTTTTTTTTTTAAATGAACCATAGTCCAAAAAATTCAAATTTGAGATATTAAGCATGTGGTGAATGTATTGTAGCAACCATCTACTGAATTAGGTTGTTAGTAGAGAAAAAACACCATAGGCCTAGTGGAAATTTTCAGTGGTTTTCGTAAAACAATTATAGTCCATGGACTTTTGTTTTGTGAAAACAGCCATTGTCCAGGACGATGGTAGCATTTACAAATATCCCATTCATACCATCGTGAAACATTTATCCATACAATTTTAAACTGTAGTAGATTGGCAGTACTGCTTCTTATGTACGCGGCAAAAACCACCTCAGAGAAAAATACTTCAGCACGTGAATTATTGTATTAGTTATGGAGTCATCTTTAGGTGGAAGAATCGTAAGCAATGAAAGGAGGAGAAACAGGATATAATAAAGAAAAGGAAGATTAAAGGAAACGTACATTTCAGCCACAACAGAGTATTTTTTCTTAAAATAACATTTCCACATTTACCTACATTTACATTATGTATTTCTATGAAGTAATTTAAGTTATAAAATATATGTTACTTCAATTTTCCAAAGTTTCTATAACATCTTAAAAATGTCATGATGAATTTCGTACTTGAATTGTCAACAACACCCATGCCAGTTACTTTTTTGTTTCTCCTGAAAATTAATGTTTTTGGACTATGGTTGTTTTTCCAAAAACCCTTCAATTCTTTATATTAAAATGCCACGAGAGTGAGGTAAATTTTCTCATTAATACGTTCTACGCGTTACCATAATCTTCCTTTGTCATTTTACAAATGCTACTGTATTAGTGTTAATCTTGTACCATCTACAGTTCAATTTCTTGGGGAGCTATAGTACATTGCGAAATTCAGTTGGGGCAATCACCGTTCTAACCACATGTTAAGTCTTACCCCTGTACTGATTTGATAATCGTTCACCTCAGTTGATGCATGTGGACGTAAGGCCTCAGTCGGCTGGAAGTTCTTGACCCTTTATGGGCTATCGTGTTCAGGATTATATAACGTTGTAATAATACTGCGTCGTTAAATAAACAAACATATTTCATATTGTTTGGTAACTGTTTAATGTAAAAAGTACTCTTAAATTTGTATCATGAAAACATACTTTTGAATGTATACTTTCCCTATATCAGTGGTATTCAGTCTATGATATGCGTACCCCCAGGGGTACTTGGGGTTGTCTCAAGGGATACACATCCCACTGACTATGTATGTACTCGTAAAATTGCTGACAAATTTTATTATACTTGCTAATTATTATTGCAGTTTACATATTATTTTCTTTAACATCAACTTTTTTTTCCGTTGCTTCAATTATATTTATCATAATTAATTAAGATTATTATTGCACCAATAACTGCTTTAACCTCCTGAGTCCTGAGAGTATAGTATATTATACTTCTGTCACTGATTGAGGTTCTGCCTAATATGTACAGTAGCCTACATCTATTATCAGGCAGCACATCTCATTTGACGATATATAGGTTATCAGAAGAAGAACAATTTTGTTTGTATGCATTAGAAGTCTGATTAGTGTAATATGTAGCTAACCGACGTTGTATGCAATGGAGGAGGGAAGGAACTGGCCATCCTACCCTATTAACTCCTGGCCTAGTTGCCTCATAAGTGGTGCCATGCTGGTTATCACTTATGAGGTTCAGACTTGTCTTCGGACACTTGACTAAACAACAACAACTGCACTTCATACATGATTATGATATAAGATGTATGTGCAGAGACCATGAGTATAGTATAATATACCTGCATTTGTGCCCTAATTGTAACCTGAAGAATTTTTTCAGCATGTTTCCTTATGTCAGTGGCTTTATTTTAAGTGTAGAATTATATTAAACTTTAAAAACGAAGCAACAAATATCTCAGGACTCAGGAGGATATACAGCCTATTGTATTCTAGTGGTGTGGTAGAGAAGGCTTCATGGCCTTAACTCCGCCAGTTTAAATAAATAAATAAATAAGTAAATTAATAATAATAATAATAATTTATTTTCCTTAAACATCAATCATAGTCTTTTGTTATTACTTAAATAATTGCAATGAAGCTGGGGGTACGAAGGTAAAAATAAATGTATTTTGGGGGTACACTAGCAAAAAACATTGAATATAACTGCCCTATATTATATCGTATAAATGACGTAAGTATGTATAAAACAAAAATAATTATAAATGAACTTGGTTTAAAACCGCGTAATTATAGCAAACCTCGTAGAATAGAATGCATAATAGTAATAATAACGATGCTGATGTGAAACTGATCAAAATTATGTATATTTAAAATGTAATTAATTTAATACTTAACCTATGTATAAGCGGAAGCTGTAAATTTCATCGTAAAAATTCTTTTGCGCGCCACTTAAAAATGCCAATACTATTCTGATCATATTTTATAGACGACATCGTACAATTTTCATAATATCATCAAATTATTATTTTAAGGTTGTAAGCCATATTTCATAAACGTGCACATACAGTTTTTTAATAATCAGAAAACTAATTTCAGGGTTTGTTGAATATTACAAAATTACATCTGGTTTTTATTTTTAAAACTGTTTTGGGAAGAATATTCTCATTCATACAGAGTGTGTTTGAAATATTAATTAATAGTAGCGAGGAGATCTTTTGCAATAATTATTTTCATTTACGACAAATATGATTAAATAATACATTATCTACATTATTACGTGTATACCAGTTTCTCTATGAAATGCGTTAGATATTATAATAATATGGCGCGAGGTTTTTGGGTTTGTAGAGCGTTAAATATGTAGAAATATTCAACATCTCCGAGCTACATATGGTCGGTCCTAGCATAATTAAAAGCATAGAATTGATCCATTGGATAGTTTTTTCTCCTCTTTCTCGTTCTCTGATATTCGAATCGGTAAGTAACAGTCTTAACTTCGAATATTTCTATATCTATCACAGCGCAAAACCCAAAAAAACGTCTCACCACGTTCAACACTGCAATAATCTTAAATAATATTGTTTTATAGCGTAATCATGTAATACTCTTCCTGTTGAATGCAATATTTTTTGTTTTCTTATGTAGAACTGTTCAGTGTTTTGAATAAACTTACACTGTATGGATATAAATAGGTATGTCTATGTATCTTTTTCGTATTTCTCAATTTGTCAATATTCGTTTTCAAAGTTAACAATTTCCTTTTTGAATTGTACGTGACTATACACTATCTGGCCTGTATATTTAATATATAATGCGGAGGGTTATAAACATAGTATGCTGTGACGTCATTTAATATATTAGCAATTGAATAGGTCACCCTGATTATTCAGCAAACATACATGAAGAGAATGATAGTGTGTGTATATATTCATGTAAGCTTACATGGTGTTGTGTACTATTGTGAAAATGACACATCATCAACTTTGTGTTTAAGTCGTTTTTGTTATGTTTTCTATTGTTTTACTTAGTTTCTGTATATCGGCTTCATTCCCTTTGTTATAAAATGCCCACATGTAATAAGATACATTATTAAATCAATCATAACTTTATTCAATTGAACAATTATACAGCAGAAAACATGAATTCATAGCTATAGATTATAGAGTCTGTAAATATAGCCATAGGTTGAATTTGTTGTTTTTCTAACTCTATTTTCTTTGTTTTAACATTTGACTCATCACTGTAATGTATTGTATCTCGATAAAATGAGTTTCTATTGAGAGATCCCAAACTTCAGGGACGTTTATTTTAACTATTAAAAATGCGATTTGTCTTCGAACTCTTGTAATATGGAAGTGAGATGGGTTCCTTTAATATTTTGTTAACTACAACAACAAAGGACATCGCAAAGTTGAAAGGATAAACCTCCGAATTTTGACGTAGCGACAAATTACTGATCAGTTTTGCACAGGGCCCTCTGACTCAAAAAACAATTAATTACGTGTCTACTTATTCTTGAAAGGTTAAAATAGCCTACCTGTTCTTTCTAATTCGGAGTCTGACGCCAGGAGTATTTGAGACGGCCTCTACATGATAAGAAGTTTTAATGTTAATTGAAGCACCTATATCAAAACAATTATACGTGTAGTATTTTTTAATAGAGTCCATAACTCTTTGTTACTTAGGTGTTTCAAATTAAATTACGAGTTCCTTAATTACTTTTAAATTGCGAATTAAAAGACCTTATACATCTGATTAAGAGTTAAAATAACCGGTGTAAGAACAAAATTTATCAAATGTAATAGAATTCTTTTGTAAAGGCCGAGGCAGCATTGCTTGAGAACAAAGGGGTTGTTAATATACATGGATAATTATACAAGGTATCAGAGCGTTGGATGCTGTGCCTTATTACGTCAGAGAGCATGCCCAAATTAAGGGGACACTGCTTCAGAAATCATTGCATGGAACCATAACCTCTTAACCCGAAATAATAATGATAAATGTTATGTAATCATGATCATTGCCGTCATGTAAATAACAATCATAATCGTCATTCATCACGAATTCAGTCTTAGTAGTTCCTGTTCGACCTCAACTGGCACTCTTTTTTTAAATCTTTTTCATCGTAACCTTTATATTTGTGCTTGTAGGCCAACTGTATGTTAGGTTATGTTTTGTTATGTTACATTGCGTTATGCTACATTTATTTATGTTTATGTTGTGTTATATTACTATGCGATTAAGTGTCCAGCCGTATCTGCGAAATACTCGTGAACTAAATGTCTTAAATCATTCTTGACAATCTCAAAGAACATGTAACATCAGACCTGCCAACTTACGAGACATGAAATGCGGGAATTTTTTAGTAGTAGTGGATATCTTTTATAATAATAATAATAATAATAATAATAATAATAATAATAATAATAATAATAACATAATAATATATAATTATTTTATTATTGTTATTAAGTGCAGTTATATCTACATAATTTTAAAAAATCTCAAAGTATTTTAAAACTAGTGTCATTTAAAACTAGAAATTTAATATTGATTGAAGAGTGACAGTTTTGAAATTATTTGAAATATAATTGCCAAGATCTTGAAAGAAATGAGAAAATATTGAAATATAAGTAATATAATCAACCCATGTACTGTATTGTGGGTCCCTATTACCACGGCAAGGCGCCTCTTCAGGTTGCGGATAAAGGAGATGGCCTCCAGATATGGAGGGTAGTTGTGAATATATTGAATAAGCAGTCGCGAACAGCCGTTAAGGGGTGGTCCTCCAGCTTGGGGGTTGGACGAAGGGCTAACAACCCATCACCGTAAAAAAAATAGCTTGTTACGAAACCGCAAAATAAGCCTCGGAATGTGCTTAGGAAAATATTTGGGGCTAAGAAGATGAAGCTACGTGGAAATGGAGAAGGTTACACAACACAGAACTGCACGCATTTTATTCTTCATCTGACATAATTGTGAACATTAAATCTAAACGTTTGAGATGGACAGGGTATGTAGCTCGTATGGGCGAATCCAGAAATGCATATAGAGTGTTAGTCGGGAGGCCGGAGGGAAAAAGACCTTTGGGGATACCGAGATGTAGATGGGAGGATAATATAAACATGGATTTGAGGAAGGTGAGATATGATGGTAGAGACTGGATTAATCTTGCTCAGAATAGTGATCGATGGCGGCTTATGTGAGGGCGGCAGTGAACCTCCGGGTTTCTTGAAAGCCATAAGTAAGTACAATAATATAATCAACTGCACTCAATATCACTTACTTATAAGATTTATGCTTTGGGCTGCTGATTTCTCAATATCTAGTAATCGTAGTTAATATAAATGTAATTCGTCTTTTGAGATTAAAATTTTAATACCATAAAGACATTTTTCTTTTATAACAAAAATATGTTTTATTGCTAATACAAATGTAGATTAGATTAGATTAGATTAGATTTATTTATTTAACCTGGTAGAGATAAGGCCGTGAGGCCTTCTCTGCCCCTCTACCGAGAAAGAAAAAATAGTTACATGTATAAACTTACGTTGACATGTTTAAGTTAGGAAATATTTTACTGAATAAATATATTTAAATACTGTATATTTTTTATACACTTACTAATTGATCGACTCTTACAATAGGCTAATTAATAATTTCAGTAATAGAACTCTTAAACATCCCATCTGAGAAGTACAATTCTTTAAGTATTATCTGCTTGTAAGTCAAGTTGTTAAGGAGTCATACTTATAGGTTATATCTAATAGGACTACTATATAAAACAGCACTGAAAATATTTTACACGCATAAGCTAATAATATAATTTATAAATGTCATATTTTGTAACCTTTATGGAGTATAAAAGAGGGTAATTTTCTTTGCAACATTTTCATCCCAGTATGCTCGACTTTTTGCCGTATAATCACCCCAGAGATGATAGACGACATTAAGATATAGGCCTACTCGTTTGCATCATATGCGGAGACTAAGAGGAAGGCAGAAAATAGGAAAGACTGGAGAATGCTGGGTTTACAGTGAAAGACCTGTCCTTGGGCAGAACACTATGAATGCATGAATGAATTATTCATCCCATGATTTCTGAATATCGTTGTAGTTTGAAAATAATATTGTAAATAAATAAGTAAATAAATATGATTACAATTATTTTTCTTCCATATTGCAGAAAATTACCTCTCTTGTCGGTATAAATCAATTTGTTTATCCAACTCCATTTTTGTTAGTCCAGTATTTATAATCGACAGATCTGCTCAAAACCTGCCATGAATAATTTTTGTATTTAAAAAAAAAAAAAAAATAGTTGTCCCCTCCTCAATGAATTTATCTCTTGATATTGTATTTCAATTTTTTTTCTCTAGTGACATATTAATATGTTGTGTAGTATTTATTTTTACAATGTTTATAATTCCTTTTGTTTTATCGGCGAATAATTCAATGCAACCGTTTCGAAATACAGATGCCGTATCTGCTCTCCGACTGCCTTCACTTCTGTTACCGGCCAGCGTAAGCTTTTCTTCCCGCCAATAGAAAAGATTGTTCCACGGGAATCGAGAGATTTTCGCGGCATGAACGAAATTCAGAAGCTATATAAACAGTTCTCCATACAAAAATTATTATTAAAATTTATGAAACTATTCTAAGATTAATACAGATTATTACTTGTACTTTAGGCGAGACAGTTGAATTTTTTGCGTTTTGTTTGTTCTCATTTTTCAGCCTGATACATATTGCGATCGGTATTTTACGATTGTTGAATTTTAGTACCATTTTTGTGAGTTAAGGTTGAGAGGCAAGACAAAATAATCGGTGTCACGAGATGATAACACAATTTTTCTCATACATTTTATGCATTTCGGACCAATTCATTTCCACTACATGGTACTTGTTTGTAATTTATTTTCTTGAACTATTTTCTACATGCATGCGGAAATTAAAACATTTTCTGTGTATCCAAATAAAATGTAATAAAACTGTTATTTCCTCCATTGCACTTAAAAGAAATATTTGTAAACATAAAAAATTTGATATAATTATATGGCTTATAATAATACTTTATTTGCGGAAGTGGGTATATAGAATTGATATAAATATGATATATTCTTTGTCATTTACATATATTGTAACACATTATTTTTAATGCATGCAATAACAGTACTGTATACAAAAGCAAAATCTTTGACGAGCAAAAATATTTCAGAAATATTCTCTCATGATTATAAAAGTGATCTTTACTCTTCATAGTGAAAATATTTCAAGACTGGTTCTTTTTGTTAATATTATTTCACCATAGGCGCATCGCTGCTGTGCCAGCATTCCGTCGTTGGATGTATCAGTTTTTTGCTTCAGGTGTTAAATGGTTTACACTTGCAATTTAATTACCTTGCTATCTAAAAATTGTCTCTTGCTCGTCATTTAGAATTATTTAGAATTTACATCAATATTGTGGTTTCGTCAAGGAATTATATTGAGCAATATGCTTTTGTATTACTCCTACAAAATAATTTTGTGTACACTAACATTCATTTGCAGTCAATAAATGTAAATATCGACAAGAGTAGGACACGCATATTCTTTGCACTCACAATGTTGACAAATTTATGATGTGAAAGTAGAGAGAAATACAGATGAAAAAAAAAATACGCAGGCCTAAAGCAAAATAAGAACTAACAACTTACAGTTTTCAAAGAATTAGCATGCACCTTTCTTGCACTCCTTGTAGAGGAAAAGAAAGATTCGTTATCTTAAGTGTATTTAAAAGAAAAAAAATGTTAGTATTTTATTAGTACGATATGCAAAAAGATCGCCTATAGATTATTATTGTAAACGACGCCTCTCTAACCCTAGCACAGAGAATGCTATATTTATAAATAGTAATCGATTATTAATCGATTAATCTTGAAGTGTAGCAAAATATATTGAAAATAAAGTTAATATACAATCTTCAAATTATCGTCATTTATTTCCGTTATAAATTATTCCACAATAAACTAGGAGATATTTTAAAATTAATTTTCAGAGAATAGCTTAACACCTTAGTTTTTATGATTTGTTACGTATGAAAATGAGAAGAAATTAATTATTTAATTTTCTTTGTTTTCATGCATTGCTAAAATACGATTTGTTGTTTGTTCATAAAGTAAAAGAATAAATAGATTATTTAAGTTACTCTGTCTTGGTGAAGTGATATCAAATAATTTGTTGTGTCAAATATATAAGAACAATGTGTTTAAAATATTTTAAATGCTTTACTCTCATGAAACTATAGGCGATCTTTTTGCATATCTTACTAATAAAATACGAACATTTTTTTCAAAATAATTAATATGACCAAAATTATTTTAAACAATAACATCACAGAACAGGATCAGAACTTCAGTTATGCAGGCAATTGTATTTCCTTCAATCTTCCTACAGATCTTATGTTGCATTTATATTAATTTCGACACATATATGGAACCAGCAGAAAAACGCCGAAGTATAGAACCATTCTGTACAATTTTAGCAGTCCCTCATAGTTATGTCTAGTTTTGGGATCTGGACGTTAAAGAGACTGCATAATAGTGTTGTAAATGCATATAAAATGAAACAATTTTACTGTCTATAGGTCTGTTCTTGGTGACCAATGGAGAAATACACACACAGATATAGCCTATATTTGAACTTGTAAAGTTTATCGAATAATGCAGAAATAAGTGACTTTCACACATTTCAAGAATGGACGACGATAGAATATTCAAGAAAATATTGGACTTTTATATAGGCATCAAACATTTTTAAATAACTTCCAAATCGTTATCATCGTCATTCTCTTCATCGTCATCTGCGACTTTACAGCATGAAGGACCATGTTTTGTCTCAGAAATTTGAGTCTTTCCTCTGTATCATTTAACACTTCTCTTCATATTTTTGCATCCAAAACTCAAGAGATTTCATCTCGCACAAGTTCAAATAATGGAGAATGAACGGCTGGCATATGTTTTAAGAATGGACAATTATAGACTAACAAAGAAAATAATGGATTTTAACCTCTCTGAGAGTAGAGGTATCCAAAGACCTCTACGAAGATAGGCCTATAACATCTGAGACGAAACAAATAGGCTTAAGCCTACCCCTGTTGCATATTTTGAGGATGATATTTGATGAATATAATCAGTCCATTTGAGTAGTATAATCTTTAAAAAATCTGGTTTCAGATTTTCTTTGTTTCATAACCACACACCTAGTCTGTCCACTAAAAACATTTGAGTTCACAGTGACTGGGTAATGATAGTGAAGAGGGGGAAGAGAATCGGAAGAGGAATTGTACAAGTGAAAGGTGCAAGGTGTATGAGATTCTCGAATCTTTCCGAAGTATCTTTGGGACTGACTGAATAGTTATGTGAGCTCCAAATATATGGACCACTTGTCTCACTTGAAAGACAAGGAATTTAAAAGGGATTAAGGCCGAAAAGGGGACGTAAACTTCTAGAACACGTAGCGGTAGGAGCAATCGCATCATTAAGACACAGTTCCTCCAGCTGCAGGTTTGTGCCACGCCTCAGTTTTGACTTAGCATCGCTCACAGTCACCGGAGTCGATTCCAAATTCAAGTGATTTCCATTCTGAATGAATTGGAAAGTCTGTTCTGAAATGAACTTATTATTGCTACTGAGGCCGAGAAAGCAACAGCGACTTGAAATGAATTTTGTTGTATTCGTTGTTATTATCGAGTAAAGATTTAAGGTCCATCCCGATTACTTTGAGTGTACAGTATCAAAAAAAAATGTGTAAAACCACTTAAATATTTACGCACTTTTAGGACCTTAAAAATGTAGTCTATGATTTTTGGAGTTATTCTTAAAAAATCTGCCTTCTAAACCCCTATTTTGAGAAGAGGAAAATTAAAAAAATAATAATAATACTTGGATAGAACTATTATTAATTTTAAACAAGACTAATAATTAACTTAGGATATTGTAAGCCGATTTTTTTGCTTCTAATCATTAAAATATGTGATATGTATTTACATTATTTTAGTTAATAAGTTAAAAATGTTAGAAAAATGTTTGAAAAACCAGTTTTAATTCACAGTGGTCCACACCTGTGGAGTAACGGTTAGCGCGTCTGGCCGCGAA
Source organism: Periplaneta americana (assembly GCF_040183065.1). Lineage (NCBI taxonomy): Eukaryota > Metazoa > Arthropoda > Insecta > Blattodea > Blattidae > Periplaneta > Periplaneta americana. Next base: position 157,061,517 of record NC_091118.1, on the reverse strand, counting down.
CCCAGGTTGCCCGGGTTCGATTCCCGGTCGGGACAAGTTACCTGGTTGAGGTTTTTTCCGGGGTTTTCCCTCAAACCAATATGAGCAAATGCTGGGTAACTTTTGGTGCTGGACCCCGGACTCATTTCACTGGCATTATCACCTTCATTTCATTCAGACGCTAAATAACCTAAGATGTTGATAAAGCGTCGTAAAATAACCTACTAAAATTAAAAAAAATAATAATGAAAATAAACTTCACAGAACACAGTCTCTGTAATTGGATCCTATGTATTAAAGGCACAGATTTCCATAAAGACAGAAGGGAAGTGTTTATTTCATATAATTTCTGAAAAACTATGCAAGTCGCTGAAAGCAGGGTAATGTTGCGGATCTATCATCCCTTTTAAAATGCATCGCCTGAGACCCGATTTGAACACGTTAGATTACCAGAGTCGACTTCCCTATTACTGATGGATTTGTATACCAAGCCATTTTGTACAGCTGTAATATGGTTTATTTTAAAATATCTTCTTTGTTTTGTTTTTCGCTCATATATTCTTTAATAGGAATGAATCAAGAATAATATGGGCGAAAGTAGGCCTAATAATTGAGCTTCTTCAGTAAATAATAAAAGTTAGTAAGATGATAATAATAATAATAATAATAATAATAATAATAATAATAATAATAATAATAACAATAATAATAGTTCAATTGAAGGGTTCGGAACCATAGTGAGCCAAGCGCCGTTTACTAAAGTCGTAGAAATCAATGGTTAAAATGCAGTTATCACCATAATTCAATGGAAACATACAGAAAGTAATATAAAGTATACTCATTAAAACTAAATGATATGTCAGTCTCCATTAAACTATGGTATTCACTTAACTTTAACCCTTGCTTTATCCGTTTTTAATAAATGGCGCTTGGCTCACTATGGCTCTGAACCCTTCAATTGTTTGATGTTGAACACAGGGACGAACTTCACTCACAGTCACACATTTATTAACACTCTTCGCTTTAGCCTAATTAGAGAAGACCTTTTCGGCAATTTGTGGAGGCAAAATCGTGAATTGTATCTTCTAAGTCAATCTCCGCCAAATTTCATGTTCAGTACTCATCAGACATAAATTAATTGTGCCATCCGATTGATTCATATTTTATTAATTTTATCTTCGAAAATGAATGTTAAGTGTGCTTAAATGCGACAGGCTCATGTCAGTAGATTTACTAGCATGTAAAAACTCCTGCGGGACAAAATTCCGGCACATCCGGCGACACTGATATAACCTCTGCAGTTGCGAGCGTCGTTAAATAAAACATAACATACACTGATCACTAGAGCTGAAAAAAGTATTGATTATAGGCTACGCTGCATCGTACGTAGAGCTCTGTGTTTACAAAATGCTTGTGTGCACGTGCGATTAGTTACGGTAGCGGCTGTTTGTACAGTCCGCTCCGTATGAATGAACTCATAAGAGAATTTAAATTTACAGCATTAATTGTGTTTCAAATTAATTAACTCGAAACAGACATTACATTTACAAAAAATATCATTCTTACCAATTAAGTCAAACACATTTTCCCCATGTTCTGAATTCAGTCGCCTTATTATCTGTTCTTTATTGGATTTTTGTTTCGGCATTCTGATACAACCTCACGTCACTTAAGCGGGTCTACTGTTGAGGAGTGTCGAATGTACTCTCTCTCTCTCTCTCTCTCTCTCTCTCTGCTCCTTACAGACAGTAGAGATACCCGGCAACGGGTCACATTTTGTAAACAATGCATATAGAAATTATTTACTACCCTGATACCAATACTCTTCTTCAGCCCTACTGATCACAATGTCAGAAAAATTCTCATAGGCTTAGAAATTTCCATATTGGGGACCACTAACAAAATATTGTCATTTTTCATTTAACAGTGGGCCTATAGATTGTTAATATTAAGATCTTTATAATCTCGACTATCTCCAGCATATTCTTCCAAGGATTTTATGTTTATTTTCATAAATACAGCAAAGCTGAGACACTCAGATATCAGATCTGCAGAATGAGATCTCTGTTACAAAAACCAGGAAGTTCTCACAATACTTTCAAATTTCTGAGGTATCCAACGCATTCAGATTTTCCGAAATATGAAATCTGTAAAAGTTTCGCTTCAAAATTAATACTTGATTTGATCTTACATAATAATAATAATAATAATAATAATAATAATAATAATAATAATTATTATTATTATTATTATTATTATTATTATTATTATTATTATTATTATTGCCATCATACTTTATAATCCCAGGCTCTCGGTGTCTGCCGGATTCTACCATCCGTTAAAACGACACTGTCTATAAGTAAAATTATTTTTAAACTTTCATTAATAGCAAGATTATTGATTTCATCTCGTTTATGTATCCCAGAATCATCATGTCAATTCATCATATGATGACGCAGAATTTCTGTTTGGAAATATATTTACTTCGATACAATGTAATATATGATATGCGAAAATAATCATTCCGTCGGATCCCGGCCACTTAGTCACTCGTAATGAGTACACCTCTGCACATTAATGTGTTGGACATTTTGCCAGTGTTACACATCTGCGACGCAGTGCATGAGGGTTGGCCACTAGAGGGAACCTAAAAGGTGGAACTTAAACTGAGAGGATTCAATCCGAAATCGGAATGGGAATCCGGTGTGGCTTAATGGATAGAGCGTCAGCACGTAGAGCTGAAAACCCGGGTTCAAATCCTGGTGCCGGAGAGAATTTTTCTTCGTTCCACTCATCCTTCATCATATGATGACGCAGAATTTCTACATGGAAATATAATATGTACTTCGGTATCATCGTTATATAAAATAAATTCAAAATATGTATAAGGACAAGTTCATTTGTAAGTATTCCATATCATCTAAAGCTCATCTGCATTTTTTTCTTTGTGCTTTTACCTTATCAGAATAGTACTTTACCTTGTAAAATTGTATTACAGATTGAGAATTACATTTAGAACTCATTCAAAGTTACAAAACCTTATGAATGACTGCGATGTACTTACAAACCCAACAACAATGTTGCGAGGTCACTAACCATGTCAAGTACCAGCGTTGCGCGACCTCTAATATGGGATAATACTCAGTTACGCAGTATAAACAATACGTAAGTGCAACGAATTGGATCCATTGTGCTCGTCCTTGTTGCTACATGCTTCTATCCTTGAATGGTGAGAATGCCGCCGGCAATAAAACAATACCGCACGTGTATTTTCAATGGTCATTAAAACATTAAGCGGCAAATGCTTAAATCATAGTCTTACAACCGTATTGGTCTGCGTATAATGGATACGGTTGTAATTTAAGATTATGGTACTGTCTTCTTTGTTTTAAACGAACGTGAGCTATCACGTCTTAAGATGAGGTGGAGATTTAATGGAGTAACTGAAATAACGTGTATTTATGATGTGAAGGAAGGCTGGCTGCGTGCACACTAAACAGAGAATATCTTGTAATTTTACTCTCTCATTATATAAGTATAAAGGGAATGCGTTTTAGTGGTGCAAAAAATCAAGTTAGAGATTTTGACGTAAATATACGTTTCTAGTGTACCTGAAACCGAAAAGGTGGTTTGTCTGTTCCGTCTATCTGTCTACTTCGATTTCTCCTAAAGTATTGGTCGGATTTTATTCATATTCAGTATCTATGAATCATTTTGTCTGGAAATGATGCACATTAAATATAAAAATTTTTAGTAATAGGCCTAAAGTAATGGCTCTCTATTTGAAATCAAGAAAACATACAGTAATTTAATTGATATCATTACTATTACCGATATCTATTATTATCACTATTAGTATTACTTTACTTACTTACTTACTTACTCACTTATGGCTTTTAAGGAACCCGGAGGTTCATTGCCGCCCTTACATAAGCCCGACATCTGTTCCTATCCTGAGCAGTATAAATCCAGTCTCTACAATGATATACCTGTGGAGTAACGGTCAGCGCATCTGGCCGCGAAACCAGGTGGCCCGGGTTCGAATCCCGGTCGGGGCAAGTTACCTGGTTGAGGTTTTTTCCGGGGTTTTCCCTCAACCCAATACGAGCAAATGCTGGGTAACTTTCGGTGCTGGACCCCGGACTCATTTCACCGGCATTATCACCTTCATATCATTCAGACGCTAAATAACCTAGATGTTGATACAGCGTCGTAAAATAACCCAATAAAATACAAATACAATGATATATCACCTCCCTCAAATTCATTTTAATATTGTCCTCTCATCTACGTCTCGGCCTCCCCAAATGTATTTTTCCCTCCGGTCTCCCCAATTAACACTCTATATGCATTTCTGGATTCGCCCATACGTGCTACATGCCCTGTCCATCTCAAACGTCTGGATTTAATGTTCCTAATTATGTCAGGTGAAGAATACAATGCGTCCAGTTGTGTGTTGTGTAACTTTCTCCATTCTACTGTAACTTTATTCATCTTAACCCCAAATATTTTCCTAAGCACCTTATTCTGAAACACCCTTAAACTCTGTTCCTATCTCAAAGTGAGAGTCCAAGTTTCACAACCATACATAACAACCGGTAATATAACTGTTCTATAAATTTTAACTTTCAGCTTTTTTGAGAGCAAACTGGATGACAAAACTTCTCAACCGAAAAATTAATATGTATAATCAATAAGTATACATGTAAATAATTAAATTGACAGGTACTTAATTAGGTTGACGAATTAGCTTTACTTTAAGTATTTAAGTTTACTTTAAATATTAGCCTCCTTTATGTATCTTATTGTTATTCTTCTTTTTGTTGTGTTATTCTCGTATTGTTTTTTGTTATTGTTATAAAATTATGTAAATATCGTTTGTACTAGATTATGTGATACTTCCACCTGATATACAAATGCATTACATAGGCCTAATGACATTCAATTTTATGTATCGCCACACGATCTTTTTTTATGATTTTTGTGTACTATGTAGAATAAACGCACATAAAACGAAATACTGTACTTAGTATCCTCAAGGAACGTCTCGGTGAGAGAGTAAATTTTACACGTACAATTAGAATTGTTTATACTTTTCGTTGCGAATTCGCCTGAAGTTTCGAAATCTTTTGAGATTTAAAAAGCGCAACAGGTATAGCGGATAACTAGGCGGAGTAGACTCATTGTCTGCAATCCCTAGTCATTGTCAACAGTACGATTCTTCAAAATCCGGTATAAAAAGTGATACATCTTTGCATCTGTTAATAAACTCTGCATCTTTTTGCACTGAAAACAGATGGTTTTCTACAACTGTAAGGGGAATATCAGGTAAGCTTGCGAATCCTCGGCCTCATGTCGCCAAATACTATCGCTGTTATGAATTCTTTCGACACCAATAACCTACTAGTTGATGCAGCGTCGTTAAGAACCAATCAAAAAAGTTGAATGAAACGAAAAGACTCGTAATTGTTATCTGGTATTTAAACTGTTAAAATACTGAAAATAAATAATTAAGCGCCCATACTTTAAGTAGTAGGCCTAAACGAGAAAAACAGAACTTGAGGTTTACACTTACAACAGCACATACCAATACAGTGACATCTGGAAAACAACAGTGATCTTGGTTGAATTTAAAATAACGACCGTGACTTCCAAACAGCATTGAAACTTCGTCTTAATTCTTTTATGGATCACATTCTTAGGAGACGTAATTATAATAGAAATTTTAACCTTTTTATTAATGCAATTTTGGCAGAGAGGGAGATAATAATATGGACACTATATGAATTACGAAAAGTTTTAAGCTCTGTTATTCGTGCTACTATGATTTGTTATATTCAGTGGCTGTAGTTTATGTAATATATTTCGATAATCTGTAGAGATAAAGTACATTAAAGTTATAGGTTTAGTAATAAATTGTGTACACACAAATGAAATTCAATTTGTCACCACCTTGTTAAAAATCACGGCACATACGTCATTCGACAGTTTTCATATTTCATCTTCAACTAGAAAAGAAAAGTCATGTGGTGCAAGGCTGCCATGACGTCTTAAGACATGGTTTAAGGCACTAATCAGGACGCAGCATGTGAAACATGGCTGCTATCTCGTACGTGAACATGCTCGTATTTCTTGCATGTGACGTATGGGGTCAACCGATAATTTTTCTTCCCCTATCCTTTAATGAACATATTTCTCAGATTAATAATATTATAATAAATAAGAAGACAACTCAAGACGATAAATTATTCATATTTCATAATATATTTCTCAAGTAATTATTTTAATGAAACTGAGGCAAACATTCATAAAAGTAACTTATAACGTAGGCCTTTATGTGCGTAAAAGAACTGTCGCTTTCTTTTCAAAAAATGGAGCCTTTAGTCCATCTTTAATTTTGTCAGTGTTTTAATTAAACGAACTGCTTTATTATGGTCGAATTGTCTAAGGCCACTTCTCTTAGAAGACATAGAATAAATAGGAAGTTGTCAGATATTTTTCTGTCAGAATTGAAATTCGTTTCTACCGGGTTTTTGTCTATATGGTAACTACTAACACCAACACCACCACCACCACCGCTACCATCATCACCAAAATTATCATTATCGATGGATATGGTTAGTTCAAGCCATTTTCAGCTCGAAAATTGGAGATCACAATTTCATTATGCTCATTTTCTTAGGTCATTTTAGGTTTAATTCATTCATTCATTCATTCATTCACAGTGTTCTGCCCAAGGACAGGTCTTTCACTGTAAAAGCAGTATTATCCAATCTTTCCTACCGTTTTTTCGCCTTCTTTCGTCACCTCTGTATCTTAATTTTGTCTATCATCTGATATCGACTTCTGTCCCGAACTTCTCTCCCATTCACCATTCTTTCCATTGCATCCTTCAGTAGGTGGTTTCTTCTTGGCCAGTGGTCCAGACAAGTTTTTTTCACCCATTCTTTCTAGCACAGCTTCATTTCTCATTTTGTCTGTCAATATGTAAAATATGTAAAATTTGTTGTATCAAAGACAGTATTTAAATTCGGAATGATTGATTTTTATAGACGTGTGAACTGAAAGCAATAGGATTTGTAATACATAGAAATCCGACGCTAATGGTAAAATAATTCTGTGCTGTGTTTCTCGGAGCCATCTGTTGTATCTAAGCCATCACTCACTTATATTTAATGTATTATTGTCGTTATTATGTTTTAATGCATCTGTTCAGAAACTATTTGATAAAGTTATTAATAGGGCAATTGTACAAAGAAACGCAGAGAAACTCTTAAGTTCTCGGAGTAGTGGTAATAATTTATTTAACGTCCTTCCAAATCTATCGTCTTCAGCAGTTTTGTGTGATTTGCTCGGCAATGTATTCCAGAACTTTGTTGAAAAATAATCTGTCATTTGCTTGATCTATACCTGATCCACCAGAGATCCGAAAGAGATGTAGGCCTACTAGCTATGAAAAATTACAGTAATTATAAATTATCATCCAGCCATCAATAATCTGGAAAAATAGTGACATTGGACAAATACGAATATAATGGAATGAAACGTAACATATGTATTTACTCCAAAAAGGGATCATATTTTTATCCATGAAGTTATGATAAGGATTAGCATAAATACTGTATATTTTTATGTATTACACAAATTATTCCTGCTACTTTCGGAAACAAAATAAGTGCAATTGTTCAAAAGATACAATTTTTGTCTCGCAATGTGTTGAAGGCTATTTTTTCCCTTAGCCTACGTTTACTGTCCAGTCTTTAGTTTTTAGAAGATATCCTTATGCAATATTCATACATGTTTACCTCATTACCTAAACATGTATGTTGAATCGAGATGCCAGCGTACGCCACTAGAATTACCGATTCTCTCTCTCTCGTTCTCTCTCTAGTGAGAGTGAAGCACCATGAGCCTTAGGGAAAACGTGCAAGTCCCTACACACAGTGTAAGATTCATGAAGGATAAAACTTGTTCTTCTAGAATCGGTAATTGATAGAGGGAAGAAATACTATTTTGGTGATTATTCTCAGAAGGTGTGAGCGTAACGTCATCTGCGGTCGGGGCTCAAACCTATTGACCCCAATGCGTTGTGCAGATGTTTGTATTTTAGGCATTTATTTCAATATTAACTTGCTGCCTATATTTGTAGCAAACTTTTATTTTTAAAGAGCCTAAGATGTCTGGACCATTGTGGGCGGAACTTCAGAATTTTAAATCCAGACTCATAGAAAAGATAGTGCAAAAACATCCAAATGTAGGTATTCACCAAGTTGAAATGGTACACAGCAGCGTTTCTCAAACTGATCCGCGGACCACCTGTGGTCCTCGAGGTCTGCCCTTGTGGTCCTTCAAACAAGATAGAAGGAAAAAAAAAAAAAATTCAAACGAATTGCGTATCACACTATAGCTTAAAATCTAAGAGTTTGTAAATGACACATGGCGATCGAATTTCACTTTTTCTCCCAGTACTGAAATTTTATGAAATTTATTACCCTACCCGTCTATCGACTTCCCACTCTACTCTCAGCAACAAAAGAGGGATTTAAAGCACTATACACGTGGAGTTTCTCGCCATCTTCTCCATGCACATCTGGCACCGCGCCTGTAACCTACCTAGGGACCACCCGAATTCACAACAGAGGACCAAAGTACCGAACCTTAATTCAATTTTAAAATATAAGTATACTAGTATCAAAATATGCCACGAAAATGATAAATTTGCTTTCGAAGGGAACAAGAGTAAGGTGGTCCGCGGAACTGTTCTGACTTTAAAAAGTGGTCCCACTTCAAAAAAGTCTGAGAAACGCTGGTATACAGTATACAACCAAGATTTTTACTATGTACACCTCAATGACTGAGTAAGCTTTGTCTTTAAACTACAGTTTGGTAGTTTCTTAGGAACCAACTTTCAATTTTGACGTAGAACTGTATCTTTCTTTTCGCTAGGTATGGAGGGGAGTTACTTTGGAACTCACCGTCATACACCTCTCGTCGATACAAGGGGAGTATAAAGAGAACAAGGGAAATACAAGGCGAACACAAGAACAACTAAACAAAGAGAAAGAGGGGAGGCAAAGAGAACGAGAGGAATATGAGAAAAACAATGTCAATACAGAAGAACAGGGGGAAGACAAGGAGAACTAAGGGAAGGCAAGAAAGACACGGAGAATATAGGGAGAACAAGTGAGATACAAGGAGAATTAGGGGAATGCAAGGCGAACTAGGGGAATACAAGGAGAAAAAGAGGAACATAAGGACTGAAAATTAGTCGGTTGTGACTGGAGTTTGGCATTTTCGCACGCACACGTAATAATACGTAAAGATTTTCAGCCTTGTAAAGGTGAAAACCTATTTATTTTTTTTTTTTACGTATTATAGTGCAGGGCTATTGCGTCCTGTTTCAGTCTTTTCTCCGTCAGAATTATATATCCTTCACTGAGTTATTGTATCCCTAAGTGAGAGAATAGAACATTTTATTATTTTCTAGGAAGTGCGGACCTTTTAATTTTTAAAGCACTCCCTCCCACGAAAAAGAGTTTTCACTTTGATGATTTCAGTTGTCACATATTTTGTTACAGTGTTTGAGTAAAAATAAATGTTGTTTTCGTATTTAAGAATTGTTAGATTTATTTCATTTATTCTTTCAGAAGAGGTAGGACGCTTATTGGCAGTGATAGCCTATCAATTGCTACAACGTTAATTCCAATAGCTCACGGTCATTGTAGTGGAGAACAGAAGTTTTGAGTAAGTTTTAATCAAGTGTGTTTTAATAGACTCTAAAAAATTGTTTTATTTAACGACGCTCGCAACTGTCGAGATTATATCAGCGTTGCCGGTGTGCCGAAATTTTGTCCCGCAGGAGTTCACTTACATGCCTGTAAATCTACTTACGTGAGTCTGTCGCATTTAAGCACACTTAAATGTAATCGACCTAGACCTGGATCGAACATGCAACCTCTGGCACAGAAGATCAGCACTCTACCGACTGCCCCACCCAGGCCGACATTAGGCTCTAATAATAATAATAATAATAATAATAATAATAATAATAATAATAATAATAATAATAATAATGTTTTATTTTCGCTGGCAGAGTTAAGGCCATAAGGCCTTCTCTTCCACTCAACCAGCCTTAATCAATACAATACATAAATTTAAATTACAAATATTTTCACTACACTTAAAAGGTTCTCCAGCAATAATCTTCATTACACATTTATTTAAATTTAGATAAATCTATAAGGTAAAGTAGTAACTTAATTTATGAGCTAATTTAATTCAATGAATTATAATTAATTTAATATTTGAGATAGCTAGTAACTAAGTATTTGGTAAGATTATACCTAACGATTATTTCAATTGTAAGAAATTCGTGTGACTTTTTTGAAGTGGCGCTATTATATTTTCTTTGTTTCAAATATAAGTTACATCAATTGAATCGAGTTTTGCAAAAAGGACATATGTTACATTTTTGTCAAAAGCGATTTTTTTATGGAAACTGTAACTTAATGGATGGCCAATGGAATAAATAATACGAGTAAATTATAACATATGTATGTCACATTTGTAGCTAACTTAGATTTTTAATAAAATTATAGCCTATATAAATTGCATAATTCTCACATAAATTGACTCGTAGGTATAGAATATGATCTAAATCTAATCGACAGTTGTGAGAAATTTATATGCACAAACAAATGGAATGTCAGAAACTACTGCCACTGCCACTACGCATGCTTTCGCGAACATACCAGCATCTAATTTTTTTGTAGCGTCATAATATTTTCATAATGAGAAAGTGAAAGAAAAGGAAAGAGATCCTTGAACACGAAAGTGAAATTGTGCTGCCCTTGCTATTAAATAATTGTCCAGTCAGAAGCAATAATGCGGTTGTTCTCTTGACTTATGGCGGGTGCTGTAGAGATGCTGCAGACAAGTCTCTCCAACAATAACCCTGTCGTACCATTGAACCTTCTTAGACTGCAACGCTGTCTTCAGAAGATCACCAGTCTATCCCAGACATCTGACGTTTTGTAATGAACGTTTGGCTTGGAGCTCACATAAGTAAGCGGAAAACAGACTAAAAACTCCTAGAAACCTAGTAGCCATCACTCAGAACTCGAAGATTAAACAATGGGTATGCGCTTCGATTCCAGACAAAACCTTTAAGATTTATGGTCAAGTGTTAGAATCGAAGAGGGGAAGCAGGAAATTTCCCCCTTCTGGATTTTTTCCCAGCCTCTGCATTTCTGTGTTCATTCTCAACTGGGTGAAGGAAACGTCCTTTCTCTGAATATAGGCTACGTTTTAGTATTAATAGTATGACACCAGCGTGAATAGTCATATTTTTCCTGAAAACTTACTTTTGTTTTCTGTGCGGCGGTCAAAACATTTTCTTCTCTAGAGTGAATTTACTACAGTGAGATGATTCTGAATGCTGTTTGTAAATATCACCTGGATTTCAATATAAAAAGTTGGCCTTTAATATAAAAATAGTATATTGAAACATTGTCGATAGTGTAGCCTTCTTTTCATAACTGTGCCAGAAGTAGCCTACTACAAAATATTTATTTTCATAAACGCTTGTTGCTCATGTTGTTTTCATAATACGGTTATGTAATTGGTTTGTGAATTATCTAGTATCTAAATAAGCCATAAAGTAGGATAGAAGGACTTATCATAGTTACCAGAAATTCAAAATACCATCTCAAGTGCCAAAGTAATTAAAATGTATGTTAAGAACAATAATTGGACTCTCACTTTGAGAGAGGAACAGAGATTAAGGGGGCGTTTGAGAATAAGTTGCTTAGGAAAATATTTAGTATTTAGTATTAGTATTTATTTATTTAACCTGGTAGAGATAAGGCCGTCAGGCCTTCTCTGCCCCTCTACTAGGGGATTACAACTATAATAAAAGGTATCCCCGTAACATGCCATGAAGGCACTTGGGGGGCATGGAGGTAGAGCCCCATGCTTTCCATGACCTCGGCACTAGAATGAGGTGGTGTGGTCGGCACCACGCTCTGACCGCCTTTTACCCCCGGGAAAGACCCGGTACTCAATTTTATAGGAGGCTGAGTGAACCTAGGGGGCGCTCTCAAAGTTTAGCAACGAGAAAAAATCCTGTCACCACCTGGGATCGAACCCCGGACCTTCCAGTCCGTAGCCAGCTGCTCTATCAACTGAGCTACTGAGAATAAAATTACAATTATTATTAAATTTACAATTACAATTACAATAGAAATTAAAGTACGACAAGATTTCCTGATTAATGAAAGCTAGACAACTTATCATAGAAGTTAAGAACAAAGAATATTTTTGTATTTACTGAATTACAAATTAAACCTAGAATAACAAAATTCTATAGTGATGAAATTACCATATATTGAAATATTTTGGGATAGATTAAGAGAACTATTTACAAGAAACCATGTCTGAACGAGTCTTAATTACTGACCAAGTGCCTAGTAAGTTTGCGTTTGAATTCAATTTTATTTCGACATTCCCTGATGCTAGCAAGTAAAGAATTCCAGATTCTTGGCAGGGCTATTGTGAAAGAGGATGAGTATGAGGAGGTGCGATGGGATGGTATTGTTAGTATTGTTTCATGGCGAGAGCGTGTGTTCGGATTGTAGTAGGAAGAAAGGTAAGTGAAGCGAGACGACAGGTACAAAGGAATAGAGCAGTTCAAAATTTCGAAGAGAAGGAGAAATGAATGTAAATTTCTTTTCTTATCTAGTTTAAGCCAACCTATTGTTTCCAGGGAAAATATTTGGAGCTAAGAGGGATGAAGTTACAAGAGAATGGAGAAAGTTACACAACGCAGAACTGCACGCATTGTATTCTTCACCTGACATAATTAGAAACATTAACTCCAGATCTTTAAGATGGACAGGGCATGTAGCACGTATGGGCGAATCCAGAAATGCATAGGCCTATATAGTGTTAGTTGGGAGGTCGAAGAGAAAAAGACCTTTGGGGAGGATAATATTAAAATGGATTTGAGGGAGGTGGGATATGATGATAGAGACTGGATTAATCTTGCTCAGGATAGGGACCAATGGCGGACTTATGTGAGGGCGACAATGAACCTCCGGATTCTCCGGATTTTTGTAAGTTAAGAACAATAATAAAAATAATAGGGCTACCAATAACAATAACAATACATAACTTTAAATAAACTTTAAAAGTAAATATGTTATTCGATGTAGCCTAAATGCTTTAAAAAACAAATAAAAAATGTTACATTCATGAGTAATTTTTTTATCATTTCGAACACTGTTTATGATAAAGGTTTTCTCTGTCATTCACTGCCCATTACTACTGTATTTTAGTATTGTCATTAACACTTAGTTTCCTAATAGTTTCTGTAGTTCGAGAAGACTAAAAATGAAATTTAAAAAATGTTTTAGGTTACTACTTTTTGTTCAGTATGAGGATCCAATTAATCATTGAAAAAGAAGCTGGCCAAAAGAATTCTATTTGTTATGACATGACCCAATTTTTAAACTAATAATACAGCCTACATTCTCTTGAATAAGTTACAAGAAAATTACGTTAGTTCGACCTGTACCTCTGAAAGGGTATGTGTTTTAAAATAATTTCACGAGATTCTAATAGCTAGTGTTTTTTCCCGGGTCCTACAATTTTCTCGACGAATTCAGGAATTTTTTTTTAAACATAGCCCGAGGCTTCAGATTGTCCTTTATGTATTATGTATCATTTAGCTACACAAAGCACTCCAATAATTTGTTGATTATTACGTAATTTTGTACTGCGTTACTAAACACTGCCGCATCGTTTGAAATTGAATACCTCAAGCTCTGTGGGAGGCGACGCGGATAGAAGAAACTTTCTGTAATAGTGAGTTGGAGGTGAATTCTTAAAAATTATTAAATATCAAATACCGACGCATTGAATGAATAGCACTGTCTTATATCTACTTAAGGGGAGAGGATGGCATTTTTTGGTTAAAAATGAGTAAATTTAAAAAAAAAATTCTTTAAAATACTCTGTGATATGTGTGGAATGCATAGCATAACATTTCGTGTGTATTTGTGCCCTTATCGCATGTTGAGTCTCTATTTTTAAACTTCCTGCGTTATTGATATTTAAATCACTCGCCAAATTTTATTGTTGTTTCCGGTAAATTAAATTAAAAAAAAAAAAATTCTTTAAAATACTCTTTGATATGTGTGGAATGCATTGCATAACACTTTGTGGGTATTTGTGCCCTTATCGGATATTGAGACGTCATTTTTAAACTTCCTGCGCTATGGATTTTTAAATCACACGTCACCTTTTATCGGTTTCCGGTAACTTAATTTTTTTTTTTTTTTGCTACATTGCCAGACAAAAACGGATATAATTTCTGAACTGTTAAAGATAAGTTACATCCATGAAATTTAGAACACACATTCTTTAGACTATTAGGAAGCTCTTCTCTGTAACAGAATTTTGTTAATTTATTTAATTTTAAAATTACGTCCGTTTGTTTGCAAGAAAGGAAATCAGAAAATCGTTATTAAATTTTAATTGTTTATTTTACAAACGTAGGGACTAATATCAAAATTATGTTACAGACAGTTTGTAGAACATGCTTTTGCAAATACATTGCAAAAAACCGTTTGAATCTATCTTTGAAAGCGGTTTAGATATATCGGTTTTGGTACAATCCTATATTGGGTATATATATTTTTTTTAATTTGGGCCCTCAAATAATTTTTTTTTTCAAAATATTTATATTTGGTTGAGTTGCTACAGCTATGAACTCTCTGCATACAAAAAGTAATATTTTACACCAAATAGGAAAAAAGTTTAAAAAATACCATCCTCTCCCCTTAATGGGACCAGTAATAGGACCGCTGAATTGTGTCGCCAAGTGGATCGGTGTTTCCGTCTTCAGTAGATCCTTTGGTAGCCTACTTAAATATATATTATTTTTTTTTAATGTACCGAAGTACATATGATATTTCCATGCAGATATTCTGCGTCATCATACGATGAAAGAGTGATGACGCAGAATATCTGCATGGAAATATCATATGTACTTCGGTACATTAAAAAAATTATAAAAAAATAATATATATGATATGCGTAAATCACTTCGTGATTTAAGACGGCGCTTATTCCGTCGGATCCCCGCCAACTAGTCACTCATAACGAGTGCACCTCAGCACATGTGTGGACTTCGGTCCTATGTTCATAGACATCTATGACGTAGTGCAGAGGGCGGCCACTAGAGGGAACCCAAGAGTTGGAGCTTAATCAGAGACAATTCTGTCCGACGCCGGGGTGGTATCCGGTGTGGCTTAGTGGATAAAGCATCAGCACTTAGAGCTGAAAACCCGGGTTCAAATCCCGGCGCCGGAGAGTATTTTTCTCCGTTCCATCACTCTTTCATCCTACTTAAATATGATCTTATACAAACACACCTATTATGGAACATAATTAGAATTTTCGCTTCCATCCTAAGAATCGAACCGGGGTCTGTTGAATTTGTAGCAGAACACTAAATGCTAAATACTAATATTCATCATGATTAATATATTAATGCATCATGTCTGATGTCTGTTGTTAATGGCTCCTGTTGCTCATGCGTGTGTGCACTTCATAGAGACGCGACGCTTTCGTAATAGGGTCGAGATGTGTTGTAAATAGACAGGGAGCGCGAGTCTTGGCCTCAAGCATGTTGTCAGACAGTGCTACACGTCTTTCAAAGAGGCACTCCCCCACTTTAAGCGAATGTTTTCGCTACGGACCTGACTTAGCAAGCACTGCAACAGTCCTTGTGGACAATTCTCCACTAGGGACCGGTTACCTCTTTGCGTGATGTGAAAAGCCACTATTGCCGTCCCTCCCACTCCCTTTCCCTTTCCCGTACCCTTTACCCACCACACTGAAAAAAAATCTTTCTTTTTCTACCTCTTCATATTACGGACTCATGTAGTGCCCATAAGATTCCTATAAGCTACACGTTTTGAAAACTGCATCTAGTACGTCGTATTCCCTCTTCGCCCTCAGTATAGACTATCTATAGCTTTGATGATACTTTTTAAAACCCACCCTTCCACAAGTTTCTTTCTTCCCTTGCTCCAGTCTACCCCTCAAAAAGTCACAGCTTAAGTCCAAATAGACTATCTAAAACACTTACTTTAACGCAAGTAGGCCTATCGTCTTAGAATAGCGATTTATAAAGTCAGAGAGTGTCTAAATCATTTAAGAGGAACGAAGGCAAGGTTTTATTCTGCAAATTCGAGACATATTCGTAGCTCAGTTAGCGACGGCTTTTCACAACGGTGACAGGAGTTCGATGCTAGTGCCTTTCCACTCTGATTTTTGTTAGTAGGCTATAGGTTAATATTATTTAAAGTAGTAAAATGTAATTCTCTCACTGTAAGAGAGGAACAGAGGTTAAGGGTGTTTGAGAATTAGGTGCTAAGGAAAATATTTGGGGCTAAGAGTGATGAAGTTAGAGGAGAATGGAGAAAGTTACACAACGTAGAACTGCACCCATTGTATTCTTCACCTGATATAATTAGGAACATTAAGTCCAGACGTTTGAGATAGACAGAGCATGTAGCACTACTCGTTTTTTCAGACTTTTCCTCGATTTTGTAATGCACTTTACAAACGTGTATTGTACAACATTTGTTGCACGTTCATATTTTAAAAATTCCGAATGCAATATAGGCCTATTTTGCATTGAACATTTAGAACCATATTATTCCAAAGCTTCCGAAAAACTGCACTGTAATGGTAACTAAGTAACAAAAGTAACAATAAGTACATTGTAATGGTTCTATTTCAGTATAGTTTTATGCTATGAAGGATGGTTTACCTAGCAACAAGTTTCTGTGTGAGAATTGTAACTTTCAAGACCTAACAACAATAGCTGTAAATAGCCTACAGCAAAAAACACGATCGTGCAAAAAATAGGTTTGAATATTGCAATTTCTCATCTTGCAGATATCGACACATTAGAAGTTGGTTGATATCTAGGCCTACTGGTTTTGAGTAATATTATTGTTGTTCACGATCTTACAGGCATTTATATTTTTCGAATAGGGTTAATTACTGGTATGGTAATGGGAGAGGGGGTCGCAAACAAATGCCTCACCCAAAAATGGGTCTCAAAAAGTTAGGGAACCACTGCTCTATGCTATTAGGTCTCCTCAGCTGTAGACCTACTCAATATGCTTCCATGTACCAGCGAATCTCGTCCACAGATCTTACTCGACTGGCACCGATGTAGATCTATAGAGAAGGTAGTACCCTAGAACTTATATGTAACAGATTACTCAACGCTATGTTAAAATCGGCAGCACCTACCAGCAACTACCACCAGGATCGCCACCCGTCCGCGTAAACGAACACGAGATGGCAGTATAGTTGCTAATGCAATTAAATTATAGAGTTATTACGTGACTCCTTATGTAACAACTAGATGGCAGCATAGTAAACCTGACAAAAGTTGAAAGATGAGTGGAACGGAGAAAAATTCTCTCCGAAACCGGGATTTGAACCTGGGTTTTCAGCTCTACGTGCTGATGCTCTATCCATTAAGCCACACCGGATTCCCATCCCAATGTCGGATCGAATCCTCTCAGTTTAAGTTCCACCTCTTGGGTTCCCTCTAGTGGCCTACCCTCATGCACTGCGTCATAGATGTATGAAAGTGGCACAATGTCCACACATATGCAGAGGTGCACTCGTTATGAGTGACTAAGTGGCCGGAATCCGACGGAGTAAGCGCCGTTTTAAATCACTAAGTGATTATTTTTCGCATATCATATATATTACGATGTACCAAAGTACATATGATATTTCGGTGCATCTTCCATCATATGATGACGCAGAATTTCTGCACGGAAATATCATATTATGTACTTCGGTACATCGTAATAATATCTGACAAAAGTTGTTACCGTCAAAACCTATAAGGCCGAGCAATCTGGGTATATATGATCTGGGGCAATACTATGCTTGGCCATTTCTTGACCCGGTTTCACAGAAGCTTGTACGCCACCCTGTGTCATACTTTTTGAGAAGAGATGAAATAATATATGAGGAAAAGATAAGTGTGAAATGAGCTCCTCTGGCGAAATGAAATTCAAGTATGTAGGAAAACAGGAGGAGCCCAGGAAAAACCCACTACTTATTCCTAACTTGTACATCATTTCCTCACTCCAGGTAACCGCAGTTAATCTCCGGTAAATGCGAAATGTTACATATTCCACAATTTTAAGTACAGTTTCTGGTTCGCTGGGTCTTCTGTAAAACTGAGAACTGATCTTTCCTAGGAGTAAAAGAAGGCCTGAGAGTGATGTGACTAAATCAACATCTATTTTAAGGTCGAAGTCTAAGAAAACATGGGAGTTCTACCTTCCCTTGTCCCAGTGGCGTGCTAATGGATACTTTACTTCAAATTTCTGTTGCTGTCCATTGTTTATATGCCAGATACAGAAAGAACAAAACAAGTAACATGAAAATAAGTATTTGATGTGAAATAAGCTACATTTTATAACTTACCAACAACGGAAAATTCTGATGTGAGATACACCTATCTAAAGTGTATACGCCCCATTTAAATGTTACTTGCCTTTTAAATGCCAACATAAAAATTGAGAAAACTTGTAACTTAAAACTGTAAAGATTTAATAAACATAGGAGTTGTGTGGGAAAGGTGACACAGCTGACAAATAAAATGACCAGTTTTTTAATCAGAGAATGAAGTTTCTAAACATGTAAACAAGTTCTTTTCCGCTTTGTAACACAAAACACTTAAGATTATTGCTGTCTGATATTGCCCAGATAGAGCGAGACGTATTTTCTGGGAAATTATTAAGTTGTGTGGTTTATTTAATTGTGCATTCTATCAGTCGTTTATTTTAGGACACACCGAGGAAGTATAAGCTTTTAGCTTAATTACTAAGCCCGTACGAGGTGTTGAACTGGGCTCTGTATTGATTTTCTAAGTCTTGCGGAGATGGCCAACGTTTCCCTTAAAGTCGATCTCATGGTATGAATGGACAGTTTCAAAGACAATTGAGAAGAAAATTGATTCAAAGACGCACGTACATTCTGTACGACTATTAATTATTATTTTGTTGCAAATAACAGTAAATGTGGCAAACTAGGGTCAATTCGACACTTTATTCTATTAGAAAAATATCATAGTTTTCAATTTAAGTACATAGCCTATTCGTACTTTACAATAAGATCTAAGCCTGTTTTTAATAGTTCTGATATGCAGTCAAGTCCCGCGCCGTGGCGTCGTGGTCTAAGGCATCCTGCCTAGGACTCGCGTTACGGAATGCGCGCCGGTTCGAGTCCTCAAGGAGGAAGAAATTTTCTCATGAAATTTCGGCCAGTGTATGGACCGGTGCCCACCCAACATCGTGATGCACTTGGGGAGCTACGATAGGTAACGAAATCCGGTTGCGAATGCCAGCTATAACGGCTGGGAGGATCATGCTAACCACACGATACCTCCATTCTGGTTGGATGATCGTCCACCTCTGGATGATCGTCCACCTCTGCTTCGGCATGTGGGCGTGAGGTCAGCAGCCGGCTGGTCGGTCTAGGCCCTTCACGGGCTATAGCGCCACGGATTATTATTTGATATGCAGTTAATTTTATATAAACATTTCGGATTCCCCGGAAAACAACTGTTAGATAAATTTCCAAGTAAATCCTCAGGTAAGATCCTTTTGGCATAAAACTTATAACCTATGCGTATAAGTACAAAATTAAACTTATCTTCTTCATATTATTATTATTATTGTTATTATTACTATTATTATTATCATTATTATTATTATTATTATTATTATTATTATTATTATTATTATTATTATTATTATTATTATTATATAAGTTACCTGTTTGAGATTTTTATCCGAAATTTTCCCTCAACCCAATATGAGCAAATTCTGGGTAACTTTCGGTGCTGGACCCCGGACTCATTTCACCGGCATTATCACCTTCTTATCATTCAGACGCTAAATAACCTAAGATGTTGATAAAGCATCGTAAAATAACCAACTAAAATAAAATAAATAAAATTATTATATCATCATCATCATTATCCATTCTTATTCAGATAGGCCTATATCAATTAAAATACACCCCATAAAGCGTCTTTTTTCTTTTTCCTTCAACATATTATGATTCATGTAGGCTAATCTTCACATTTACAGCAGAGTGTATAGTAATTTGAAAATTTTGAGTTTCTTTTCATAGAGTGCCATTCATAGTTCTTGCAGCATTAACGTCTTTAGTATAAGTTTACATTTATTTATTTATTTATTTTTTTGACGGGTGGCACTAGGAGCAAAAAGAACTATAATCTTTGGACTATGTTATGGTCTGTATGAAGTTTAAAGACATTATTTATTTATAGACTACGTGTATTGTTGATTGAACAATAAAACATGTTAGTAGTTTAATAATAATTAGGATCTATTACACAGACAGTCGTCGGGGACGGTCTACAGTATCAAAAAAAGGTCATACCAACACAGGGTCAAAACTAGATAGTTTTCCCAGAACATTTCCTTATTTTATTTGCGTTATATTGTTTATATCGTAAGTAAAATTACGAAAACAGTTATATCAGTAGATGTATCTAGCAAAGAGTTAATATTAATTTAAATAAATATTTGTGTGTTCTATTATGTTTTCGTGAAATTAAATAAAAATGCATGCTTAAATTTGTTAATATTTTTGCGTAAGAGACGTGGAAACGTGTTCGGCAGGCAGAGACGTAAGTACGAGTCAGCTGAGTTCAAGCTCCCTGTCAATAGGTATACTGCTGAGCGGATGACAGTTCAGTACAGGGTATTCAATAGACAACTTACAATGTCATTCACAGTTTAGGAATATCATATGTTATTAATTTATGGAGAAAGTTGTCGTAATTCAAGTAAGACAAGAAGGATGTACCGTCAACGTTTCCCTCAAAGAAGGTTACATAATCGGCTAACTTTTGTAGCAGTTTCTCAACAATTTTTAGAAACTAGGAGTCTCTTATCCTGTTTCGAAAATCACACAACCAGAAATTTATTTAAACATGATACTGCTTTACGGAAGCGGGAGATATTACAATTTTGCGTTAGAAAAAAGTTCATTTGGTTTTGTGCAGAAAACCATTATTGTTTATTTTTTACACATACAATCAAAAATGGAGGAATATTGTTACATAAAATGTAAATTTACCATAATGTTCTATTAATGAGATTGAAAGTTTGTATTTGCTGCCCGTTTTATGTAAAGAACAGTATTATCATGGTCCGCTCCTGCATTAGAACAGAGCATCTGTATCCGCTTGAGCTGTACTGTGTACTTATAAATCCACTCCTCCCTATCCAGCAACGTTGCAAAACATCTAATATAATAAACATTAATAATAATTAGTTAAATATTGCAATTGGAAAAAAATTGTAAGGACATTTTTTCTTCCTTATGACATGAATTATCTGTTATCGCGCTTTCAGTTTCTTACAACTCTTCGAAACCGGCATCAAGCACTTCTTTCTATCCCTCATCATAGAACGTCTTTATACTCATCCTCCTACACTGTAGAAATACCTCGTATCTGGAATTCGTTACCTAATGACGTCAGGGACTGCCGGACTTTATCACAATTTAAAATTAAATTGGAAAATGTTGTCTTATTTAATGCTTTTTAGGTATTGCTAGAAGTGTTGATTTGTGTGTTTTTTTTTCTTTTTTAATCTAGATTAAAATTGCAAGTTTTTTAGTTAGTTAATTAGTTAGGATACAATTAATTATGATACTTAATCAGTCATTTAAAGTTTGTGTGACTGCAACCTGTGTATATTTTTGTGTGGCTTTACTTTGTTTATAGTGTTTTCGTTTCCTTCTTATTTCTATTATTGTATTTGTATTTCTGGTGGTGTGGAAGAGAAGGCCTGATGGCAATATATATATATGCCTATAGGTCCACACCTGTGGAGTAACGGTTAGCACGTCTGGCCGCGAAGCCAGGTGGCCCGGGTTCGATTCCCGGTCGGGGCAAGTTACCTGGTTGAGGTCTTTCCGGGGTTTTCCCTCAACCCTTTATGAGTAAATGCTGGGTAACTATCGGTGCTGGACCCCGGACTCATTTCACTGGCATTATCACCTTCATCTCAGACGCTAAACAACCTAAGCTGTTGATAAAACGTCGTAAAATAGCCTACTAAAATAAAAATAAAACATATACGCTTATATAGCCTATATCAATTCACTCACGCACCGTTATGTTTGGCCACATTTGTTTATATGGTTAGGCCATTTAAAACAGTCTCAAATATAATAATTGTATTTGTAGTTACAGTATTACGATCATAAAAACAAAGAAGTGGGTTTTCTTAATTTTGCAGCATAAGCTTAATGTCCCATTAGACTAAGTAGGCACTACAATCTAATACGCCTATCATCAGCATGTGTTTCAGCGATCGGGTAGGCCTACTTTAGCTCAGTCCGTCTAAACTCGAGGACATTGAATCAACTTCAGACAAAAGTACCGGGGGCCTGTTCTTCATGTAGTCTATAGACTATAGTGCAAAACTAGCATACAAGATAGCAGAGGACGTTCAGTAGGCAAGGGCCATAGACCAATTTTCAACGGGAGGGAGATAAATCTTTACATATCTACAGGACGTCGAACCCGCCTCCGTTGGGATCAGAAAATCTGTTTCATTATATAAAAGCAGACAACGTAGGCCTATATTTATTTGTTTCATTACTTATTTACCATTTCAGTCCGGCCTCATCATCTAAGATCAGGGAGTGGCATTGAAATTATTCTGTTCGCGTCCACAACTACTTCATTATCTTTTCTAAATGACACAGAAGGGAGGACTTTCATTGGAAATAAATTTACATAAACTAAGAGATCAAGATAGCGTGAAACTCTATCATGCCATTCAATTTCCAAGTGTTTCATATTTAGACTTGCGTTGCCATCGTCATCATTCCATCCTCACTGTCATAAGCACAGTTGCAGTCATCAACTTTGCCATCATTAGTAAGACTACTATCATCATTATCGTCATTTCAGTCATCATAATGATCATGCTTGCCTGTCGCAACTTATGCCTAGGACGGATTATTTTATTCCTTAGAAATACAATTATTATTATTATTATTATTATTATTATTATTATTATTATTATTATTAGGCCTATTATTATTATTATTATTATTATTATTATTATTATTATTATTATTATTCTTTACTGGAAGATTGACTGTTATTCACAATTTAGGATTTCCATTCGATCATTAGACACACTTAAATGTTACAGCGAATTGTTTTTATCCTAATTCCATTAGTCCTAATTTCTGTATAGGCGTTACACTCAATCGTAGAGATTTGCTTAAATCCTCTCTCACGTTTTAGTTTTCTACACCATAAGAAAGTATGAAATCCATAAGATAATTAGACTATAAAGGGTAGACATACTAATGATTCTTTCAAATCGTAACACAATTTCTCCACTTAATTATTAGTGAAACAATGGCAGCGATAATTATGATTCCTCAGGTTTATTTAAGTGCAGTATAATTTTTTTAGATGTAGCCTAAGGTAATTGCAGAGACTTACTTACTGGCTTTTAAGGAACCCGGAGATTCAATGCCGCCCTCACATAAGCCCGCCATTGGTCCCTATCCTGAGCAAGATTAATCCAGTCTCTATCATCATATCTCACCTCCCTCAAATCCATTTTAATATTATCTTCCCATCTACGTCTCGGCCTCCCTAAAGGTCTTTTTCCCTCCGGCCTCCCAACTAACACTCTAAATGCATTTCTGGATTCGCCCATACGTGCTACATGCCTTGCCCATCTCAAACGTCTGGATTTAATGTTCCTAATTATGTTAGGTGAAGAATACAATGCGTGCAGTTCTGTGTTGTGTAACTTTCTCCATTCTCCTGTAACTTCATCCCTCTTAGCCCCAAATATTTTCCTAAGCACCTTATTCACCCTTAATCTCTGTTCCTCTCTCAAAGTGAGAGTCCAAGTTTCACAACCATATAGAACAACCGGTAATATAACTGTTTTATAAATTATAACTTTCAGATTTTTTGACAGCAGACTGGATGATAAAAGTTTCTCAACCGAATAATGACAGGCATTTCCCATATTTAGTCTATTCTGTGTTTAATTTCTTCCCGAGTATCATTTATATTTGTTACTGTTGCTCCCAGATATTTGAATTTCTCCACCTCTTCAAAAGATAAATTTCCAATTTTTATATTTCCATTTCGTACAATATTCTCGTCACGAGACATAATCATATACTTAGTCTTTTCGGGATTTACTTCCAAACCTATCTCTTTACTTGCTTCCAGTAAAATTTCCGTGTTTTCCCTAATCGTTAATTGCAGAGACTAAGTTTATCAATCATAAATAAGTCTATGGATATAAAATCGTGTGATAATTCGAATTTAGGCAATTTTGTAACACGTATTAGCATATGTGAAAGAGAAAGCCTGATGGCCTTAACTGTATCACAGTAAATAAATAAATAAATATATAAATAAATAAATGTAAAAGACTGGAGATTCGCTCAGACTGCTTCGCTTTCCCGATAGCTTTCATTATACCATTGCTCCACAGTCGCTGCATAGTTTGTTCAGTTGTGAACATTGTTATTAGATAAAGGTATAGAGTAATGTAGACCTACTCAAAGAATAAAGAAATTAAATAACTTTTTAATTTTAAAACACTTCCTTCTTATTCTGATAAATTTGAATTAATTTTCGTAAAATATATAAAAAATTGCGTCTACGTATCGTGTCAAGATGGTATTCAATAGATATTCAATGCCCCTAATTATTCATTCTTTGAATTGCGAATTTAATAGCAGAGAAAACGGGTATTTGTGTTCAAGGAAACTGTGATGTAATAATTTATGTTAAATACTACGATAAAAAACGTCGTGTAACTTTGTAAGAAGCTTATTATGCAAGTGTAGAAATATTTTAGGAAGCGCCTATAAAACGCCTTCAAAATTCAGGCTTGGATATCATTACGGTCTTCCGGCAATATTCCGAATCATTGACATTACTGCTTTTTTTTAGTCTTGTGCCAAATAACGTCATTTAAATTCTTAAACCAAACCTTATTTTGTTTGTGATAACACTAAAACCCATCCGTGTAACACATGTATACTCACCAACCGTTAATACATTAAATTTATAGTCATTTACTTCGTCACAAACTTAACGCTGTATTTAAAGACGTTTTAAACAAATACTAGTATGCATGACGTGTTTATGTATCTGTCTCTGTCATTGTGTTTTTTAAACGAGAGTGGAAAGGAAAAGTATGAAGATTTAGCTTATTTTATCTGTCTTTAAATGTCTCTTATATGGACCATTTCCTTTACTTTTATAGTTGACCGTAAAATCCCAAGCGAGGCAAGAGCTGGCTGCCATCACGCGAAGGGTTTCGAAGCGGCCGGCAGACGGCAGTCGAGCTTGTGTCGTAACATGGCGGAGACTTGCCGCGGGGACGCTACTCCTGTTGGCGGAATCCGGACCACCAATCGCCCGGTCTTCTCTCGTCCTGCCCCCCCGCTCATAATGGTGAGTACAAAATGGCGTTTATCGTTCATTCAACATAACATGGCATGTAGAAAAGTAACTTCTCTGTACGAGATTGAAGTCTGGGTGCAGAGACAAATTTATAAATTATACATTTAAGATAATATTATAAATATAAGTAATTATGAATCGTTAATCTGTAGTTGCCGCACTGCATATTTCTATCATGTAGGCCTACTGTTGAACTTTATTTTAATTCCAGTTTTAAATAGTATATTAGGCTATATCAGTATTGTTATTTCTAACAGTTCGTACACAACTATTCTCGATTTTAATGAGCAAAATTACACATTTAATATACTATGGAGTCCACACCTGTGGAGTAACGGCTAGCGCGTCTGGCCGCGAAACCAGGTGGCCCGGGTTCGATTCCCGGTAGGGGCTAGTTACCTGGTTGAGGTTTTTTCCGGGATTTTTCCTCAACTCAATATGAGCAAATGCTGGGTAACTTTCAGTGCTGGACCCCGGACTCATTTCACAGGCATTCTCATCTTCACCTCATTCAGACGCTAAATAACCTAAGCTATTGATAAAGCGTCGTAAAATAACCTACTTATATATACCATGGAATTATTCATAGCTTACCTTGCCACATTAGAATAATAGTAGGTGCCAATTCTAGGAAATCGTGTAGGACTGTTTTCAAAAAACTACAAATAATGTCCATGGCTTGTCAGTATATTTTTTCATTAATAATCTTCGTATGTAATCGTGAAAACTTTGTAACTAATTTAACAGTTCATAGCATAAATACATGTCAAAAAATGACTTTCATACTCCATCGGCAAGTCTATCGTGCTATCAAAAAGGAGTGCGTTATATGCCAGTAAATATTTTTAATAGCCTCCCTATCGATATAAAAAATGAAACTCAAAACATAAGATTATTTAGGGTCAAATTAAAGAAGTACCTAATTTCTCACGCCTTCTATTCTGTAGGTGAATTCATGACATTCAATAACGCTTCATGAAATTGATACTGAAACTTTGTGTTGTACTAGTAGACTATATTGTAAATCTCGTCTATATATATTTCATCTAGACTGTGACTATAAATTAAGACTTTATAATAGTATTCAGTTTTTTGACTTGTGAAGCAATGTATGTATACCATGGAATGTTAATACAATACAATACAATCAAATAAAATATCAAAAAAAAATCGTATCACGTGCTTGAGAAATAGTGTAAGAAAAATGCAGTACCGTTCTATGCTTAATCAGATAAATTAGTCTATCACTAGGGTAAGTGAAAGTATTAACACCATGCAGGTTACAACGCCATCTAATATTTTATAAGTTACGTAAATATCTGCGTTGGCAGCCCTAGTTAGAGAAGTGTGGTGTTTAGAGGAACCTTTCTTAAACATCTGAAACCAATAATGAAAAGAATTTCTGTCTTTAGTGTGAGTTCAACAATCTCTAAGTGAAGAAGTTCGCGCTTGAGTTGAACGTCCAGTGACGTGAATATTGTAGCCTATTCTGCATAAAGTAAACACAAATAATTGGATTTGAAAAACAGTGAATGATAAAATGTTATGAGAAATTCATTTGTATGTGTTCTTACGTTTAATGTAATGGTGTTGTTTTAAAATTTATAATATTATATTATGGTAATTATTCATTTAAAATATATTTTGCGACTGCAGGTAGTAACGCCATCTCGCTGCGAGAATAAACTTTGATTTAGTATGTAATACTAGTAGTCAGTTTAATCGTCTCAGAATTAAGGATAATCGACCGGACATGGATACCACGAAATCTGCGACATGAGTAGCACAAAGAAAACTGTACTCTTCACTATGTGAAGACGGTTGTGCACCACTCAATGACAGTGACCTTGATTGAATTTTTTAAAGTTGTGTGGTAATAAGACTTTTTTGTTGTCCCTAATCTTTTATAGTTGTTTAATTCTTTAACATAATCTTACGTTTGTCACTTTTGCTTATAAACATGTTTCTTTGTTCTAAAAAACTAAGTGGCGTTAACACCTTCACTGCAGATAGGCCTAATAGCTCCAGTAACTTATGCGTCATACTTTTATTTACTTGTAAGCTTATTGTTGTAAAACCTTGCCACAATTAGGCCTACAACTTTTGAAATGTAGCCTACATTCCATAGGAAACGCTACAAAGTATTAATATTTAAAAGATCAATAGGCTATTATTGTCCGTATTTCTGGTCAATTGTAACCAATTTTTTTAATTGATAACGTTAATACCACCTACCCCATAAACCTACTGATGACTTTGTCTGTAGCCCTATATTTTGGCTTCTTTAAGTCATTACATTCTAGACACACATGGTAGGTACACTTTAATTTTGTAAATATATTTGTAAGAATATTTTATTGAGGACGTATAGGGCCTAGACCTATTAAGAAGTTTTACAGGCGTGAAATAGTGAAAAGAAAGGTGGGTGTTTTTCGTTTCTGTTTCTGGTGAACGTTATGAAATAAATGAGCCGTTCAGAGCAGAAGTGATGTAAGTCAAGAATGGGTAATGAGGGTTGAAGTAAACATTCTGTAAATACAGCGCAAAATAGCAATTAATATTCACTTTATTTAAACTATTAGTAGTCAGTGGATAGCAAGAACGACATATTAATTGCTACTTTTCGCTGTATTTTACAGAATTTTTACTTTAAACCTCATTACCCAATTTTGACTCACACCACTTTTGCTCTGAACGGCTCAAATATTGAGACAGATAATAAAATTATTGTTCGCACATAAGATACAATTTCGTAGATTGTAACTGAGAGGCCTAAATCAATTTCATATTCGGGACTGGAATTATACGATAGCTGTAAAAAAATACTTTTTAGGAGTTGGACAGAATTTCAAGTTAAGAAGGACCTATGTCAGGTTCCAGTCTGTCTACAGACATTTATTAGCGAAATTCCTATAGGCCTACATAAATTCTAGATCTACATGTACCTTAATACAGTATTATCATCATAATTATAATATGAACTTCAAGATAAACGGAAGATCCTTACGATAACGGTCACTTAAACGCTATAAATCAACTGTTTCCTTTGTTTATGATAAAGAATAGGAAGTAGGACATAAATTATTTAACAACGGAATTAAAAAATATTACTCTGTAATATAAAATATTTTAGGACTAATATAGAGAACGATAGATATGTGCTCCAAAGCTCAGTCTGTATTAGATTAATCTTGTCTATAAAGATTAATTATTTCTTCCTTAGGTAGGTCTGTGAAGCTTCCTGATTGACGAAGAGAAAAAGGAACTACTTCGAATTTAGAATTTTTAGCTAAGAGAGGGATGTACTGTAGCTATGTTCAATGTATCTTCCTCACTACTTATTCTACCAGGTGAACAGTATAGAGCAGAACAGGTTTCACTGCCGGCCGGCTATGCGCGCGGAGGTGGAGTACTCAAGGCCGCGAGAGGCTGAAACCTGTTCTGCTCTATACTGTTCACCCAGTAGGTATATTACTATTATCATTCTGTTAATATGATTCGTAATCAGTTACAAATTTAATGGCGTTTATGTTGCGAAATTTTTTTATATAAAACGTACCACGGAAATTATTTTAGTGATTACAGTTTGTAAGATCTAGGTATTGCAGACCATATTCGCAGCTTTAATTTCTTTTAAGAAATCGAATATAAATTAAATTTTAGTAAATAGAGAAGAAAGTTTGTAAGAAATTTTATTACGGAGCGTGTTGAAAAAAGTAGCATTATCTTCTCGACTTCAAAACATAGAGAATGGGTAACAGTTCCAGTCTGCAAAGAGTTAAGTAATTGAAAGAGGTCTGTAATGTCACTTAGAAAACTAGTAAAAAAAGGCTAATGAAGCCTGTAATTGCTGTTCTCATATCATCTTCTTGTGATAGTATCTGCGTTCGCCACTGAACGTACAATGTTGTCATTTAAATTACATAGTCATGTCACTCATGACTTGGTAGTTAAAGAATTACCTGTAATTATTTCAAAAGTCCTTGGCAAAGGTGTAATTATTTTCATAAGTTTGTAGTGTTGCCAGATCTGGACACCGAGGGAAAAAAAAACTTCGAAATTTGATAGGCCCTATAGAAAATGTTACGACTCCTCTAAGACTATTATTATTATTATTATTATTATTATTATTATTATTATTATTATTATTATTATTATTATTATTATTATTATTATTAGCAGAGTCCGTATAGGTCAGTTTCTATCTGATGCTTTTCCAATTCACTGCGGGCTAATGCAGGGAGATGCACTATCACCTTTACTTTTCATTAGGAAAGTTCAGGATAACAGGCAGGGTTTGGAATTGAACGGGTTACATCAGCTTCTTGTCTATGCGGGTGACGTGAATATGTTAGGAGAAAATACACAAACGATTAGGGAAAACACGGAAATTTTACTTGAAGCAAGTAAAGCGATCGGTTTGGAAGTAAATCCCGAAAAGACAAAGTATATGATTATGTCTCGTGACCAGAATATTGTACGAAATGGAAATATAAAAATTGGAGATTTATCCTTCGAAGAGGTGGAAAAATTCAAATATCTTGGAGCAACAGTAACAAATAAAAATGATACTCGGGAGGAAATTAACGCAGAATAAATATGGGAAATGCGTGTTATTATTCGGTTGAGAAGCTCTTATCATCCAGTCTGCTGTCCAAAAATCTGAAAGTTAGAATTTATAAAACAGTTATATTACCGGTTGTTCTGTATGGTTGTGAAACTTGGACTCTCACTCTGAGAGAGGAACATAGGTTAAGGCTGTTTGAGAATAAGGTGCTTAGGAAAATATTTGGGGCTAAGCGGGATGAAGTTACAGGAGAATGGAGAAAGTTACACAACGCAGAACTGCACGCATTGTATTCTGATATAATTAGGAACATTAAATCCAGACGTTTGAGATGGGCAGGGCATGTAGCACGTATGAGCGAATCCAGAAATGCATATAGAGTGTTAGTTGGGAGACCGGACGGAAAAAGACCTTTAGGGAGGCCGAGACGTAGATGGAAGGATAATATTAAAATGGATTTGAGGGAGGTGGGATA
Source organism: Periplaneta americana (assembly GCF_040183065.1). NCBI lineage: Eukaryota > Metazoa > Arthropoda > Insecta > Blattodea > Blattidae > Periplaneta > Periplaneta americana. Next base: position 157,030,884 of record NC_091118.1, on the reverse strand, counting down.
TGATGATAGAGACTGGATTAATCTTGCACAGGATAGGGACCGATGGCGGGCTTATGTGAGGGCGGCAATGCACCTTCGGGTTCCTTAAAAGCCATTTGTAAGTATTATTATTATTATTATTATTATTATTATTATTATTATTAATATCCTGAGAATAATAGAATACTAAATTGTGAATTCGTAACTTATAAATAATTATTTTTGCTTCATATTCCTTTGGCCGAGCTGTATGAAATGGAATTAACATACTGTAATGCAATACAAAAATAGGCGTATCAGTAGGCAAATAATTACATTTCCCCTACGTTGCTTCCCTTTTGGTTACACATTATCAAATTGTATCCTAATTATGATTAAGAACATAATTTTAAGGGCGGAGGTACACTATTGCCTGCAAAAATTTAGTTGCGACGGTCGCAACTGCCGAGGTTATATCAGCGTCCCCGGTTTGCCGGAATTTTATCCCGCAAGAGTTCTTTTACATGCCAGTAAATCTACTGACATGAGCCTGTCGCATTTAAGCACACTTAAATGCCATCGACATGGGCTGGGATCGAACCCGCAACCTCGGGCACAGAAGGCCAGCACTCTATCGACTGCACCACCCAAGTCGACTCGACACTAAGTAGCCTAACCTAGTGGTTGATACAGCATCGTTAAATAACCAAGTAAAAAAAAAAAAAGTAAATGTTTTTAGATTGACCCCCCTAGGGCCTATATCTATTTGCTTCCAGGAAATTTGTCCCTTATTTCTTTATAAAGAGCCCAAAAGTAAATAAACATTTTGAATTTATTTTTGTAATGTTAATTATTTTGTTTCTTATTCACTGAAATATGAAATAGCCTATGTGGCTTAGTAAATTCATTTTTCATGTCACTGATTGTGTTCCATACATCTTACATCAGCATTTTAGATTTGAGATGTGGAATAAGTCAAAAGTTACACAAGAGCCATAGATACATAGCAAGCAGATTAATTCAAACAATCATTAATTGAGTAGAAGGTATGAATATGGAGAAGTGTTACGAATTCTATTATGAACCTTTTCTCTTGGTCCCTCAAGGGTTTAAGAAAATTAGGCAGTAGGCCTACACTATCGGTCAAAAGTTTTCGATCAGCTATGAAAATAACTCTATACCTACTTTATTTCAATGTACAAACACATCGGAAAAACTAAATATATCAACAAAATACATATTTTCTCTCTCTAGCATTGTGATTATGATAGAATATTCAAAACGAAAACCCTGTTTTAACCACAAATCTATAGTTGTGATAGGTGATCGAAAATTTTTTACCGGTAGTGTGCTTGAAGATCGTAATACATTGTTTGTGTCATCTGCTATAAAAATAAAGTTCACTTTTCGAAGGTAGAAGGGTCTCTCAATTATGTCTTATATTAACTTTATGAATTTGTAATTAGTACTAAATGTACTGTATCTTGCTTTTTAATATAAAACGTCATCAGAGAAGGCATGTAGCCTAAGTTACTTACACAGTAAGGTGAAGATTTCTAAATTTTATAAAATCTTTGTAGGCTATACGTTGTCCTTTTATGCATAGTCTACCCGTGATTATCCGAATAGTTTTCTTTTCTAAAACAAGACTAAGAGTATCTTTAGCTTTAAATGGGCTGCACCAGAAATAAGTTATTATCCATAGTATGAAAGTACAGTATGGAAAGTATCATATTTTAAGAGTATTTATATCGTCAATAAAAGATAAGGATCTTAATGCATAAATGGTAGAGTTTAATTTAGAAGTAATATTTTATTCTATGAATAGGCTACCTTGGTACTAGGTGTACTTCAGGAAAAAAAATCCATTTATTACTTAAAATAGTAGCTTTTCTAGTTACAATGTGAGCGGAATTAAATGGGTTCCATTTCCGGCAGAGATTTTTCTCTCTCTTCGGAGAGAGTTTCGATACAGGTCTATGTCAGTTGTTTTGTGTGTAAACTATAACTTTTCACCGTACTAACAGTATAACCAATGAGTCCTGCTACTTGAGTTGGGTATACAAAGAATAAAATGAAAATGAAGATCATAAATCTCCCTATCACAACCACCTTACCGCATTTTCGTTTATTCGTCAGTTAAAAGATCGATTTTTTTTTCTTTTTTTTTTTTTTACTTGATTGATCGAGCTTTGATTATCTACAGTTGTATTACATCTGTAGTACAGAGAATAAAAACGTGGAATTTTTTCTTGCTAACGGTTCAGTTTCTCCCTTCATTGTCATTGCATCATTATCGGCCATGTCGTCCAATCATCTTTGAATAGCTCCTGTGTACTCAAAGGAACGTTAAGTAATAACAAACTACCCATCATCTCACGGGCACTGGACAACGTTCACACTCTTAAGTTCTTCCTCTTCTATTTAAGCATAGGCTATGTCTGTTTCTTTTCATGCATCGGACCTCTGTGATGTAATTGTTGGTAGTGATCAGTGGCGTATCAAAAAATTTCGCCCTCTTTCCCCAATATTTTATAATTCCCTTCTCACACGAACTGAGAAAACACATGTTAAGTCATGATTTATTTACGCTATGCAGGCTATTTTCAGATTTCAAATACAGTAAAAGAGTGTGAAATTAGGGTGAAATAAATAAAGCTTAGATAATCTTAGGCTACTATTGTCTGTGTATTTCTAACTGGCATAGCGGTTCAAGCTAACGTACAAATCACGCACGGGTCACTGAACTGAACATTGTGAAATGAAGCACTTGCAATCCCGACTGTCCCAGCTGACTTTAGTTGAGGAGAATGGCCCAGGAATGGGGTAAGCACGCACGGCAAATGCAGTCCTTGAGCAGCCAGTTCGAAATGCACGGACACAATAGTACGTTTAAAAATATCAGACATTTTGGAACCCTTCTGCTAAGGAACTTTCCCCTTTGCTGAAGCTATCGCGATGCTATAACTGATTCAGAACTGTATTGATCATGGTAAGCACGAATCAGTTGTAATATTCTTGTATGACTGACTTTCGGAATTTATGCCTTTACCTGGATTTCCTTAGTTTTTATAGCAACTCTTTCTGAAATCTCTTCAACTGTATATTCTTTTTATTTGGAGTCACATTTTAATTCATTTTTGACCCATAGATAGTATTTCATTACGTCGTGATAAGTAGGTAATTGAGGTAGGTTCAGCCCCTCTGGCATTGTGAATACAGGTTATAAGGTCAGATTTCTTGTATTAATTAGGGATAGCCTATTATGATTTAAATACCCTGCAACATAAAAAGTGAATTTCCATTAATTTTATTACATTAATTATATCATACCTAAAAATTTAGTGATTATTCCCAATTTTCTTTAAATTGAGGTTTTTGTGATAGCCTATTTCAAAATGAAACAAGAGGGGACCAAAAATATGCCGAATCTTTTAACATGTTCCTGGTATCCTGTTCAGATTAAATGACGGAGAATGTTCTCTCGCAAAAAAGTCTGAACCCCAAAATTTTGTGAAAATTTCAAAATATGATGCTCTTGGGGCACTTCTAAAAATTACTTACTTACTTACATACTTACTGACTTTTAAGGAACCCGGAGGTTCATTGCCGCCCTCACATAAGCGCGCCATTGGTCCCTATCCTGAGCAAGATTAATCCATTCTCTATCATATCCCATCTCCCTCAATTCATTTTAATATTATCTTCCCATCTACGTCTCGGCCTCCCTAAAGGTATTTTTCCCTCCGGCCTCCCAACTAACACTTCATATGCATTTCTGGATTCGCCCATGCGTGCTACATGCCCTGCCCATCTCAAACGTCTGGATTTAATGTTCCCAATTATGTCATTTGAAGAATACAATGTGTGCAGTTCTGTGTTGTGCAACTTTCTCCATTCTCCTGTAACTTCATCCCTCTTAGACCCAAATATTTTCCTAAGCACCTTATTGTCAAAAATCCTTAACCTATATTTCTCTCTCAAAGTGAGAGTCCAAGTTTCACAACCATAAAGAACAACCGGTAATATAACTGTTTTATAAATTCCAACTTTCAGATTTTTTGACAGCAGACTGGATGATAAAAACTTCTCAACCGAATAATAACATGCATTTCCCATATTTATTCTGTGTTTAATTTCCTCCCGAGTAGCATTTATATTTGTTACTATTACTGCAATATATTTGAATTTTTCGATCTCTTCGAAGGATAAATCTCCAATTTTTATATTTCCATTTCGTACAATATTCTGGTCACGAGACATAATCATATACTTTGTCTTTTCGGGATTTACTTCCAAACCTATCTCTTTTCTTGCTTCCAGTATAATTCCCGTGTTTTCCCAAATCGTTTATGGATTTTCTCCTAACATATTCACGTCATCCGCATAGACAGGCAGCTGATGTAACCCGTTCAATTCCAAGCCCATATATTTTGCATTGTTCTTTATGATACCACCCCACAACGTTTCTCTGGTATTACATTTTGATTCCATGAATTTCGTATTTTCACTCCACCCTAATGAACATATTTTAGGCTAACTTAAAACTTTCGAAGGATATGAAAATTACGAATAATTTACAAACAAGTTATGATCCTAGTACTTAAAGGTCATTTCAGAGTAAGAGTTGTTTGCACTCTCTTGTCCTTTCAGTGGACATAAAACTTAGTCTTGCACGCCTTCAGCATTGTCGTTTTTGAGTTTTGTACTACTTGAGTACGTTGTTACCGTAGCTTAAGTAAAGGTAACGGCCTAATAGTGTTGCTTGCTAATTGAATGACACAAGTAGAAGAGATTGCTGCAGCATTTTATGAATCTCGTGCTCCGTATTACAGGGGTAGGTTGCAGTATGCTCATAATTAAGCCGTTCTTATGGACTGCTGAGAAGAGGGAGGGATTTTCCCTATCTGATAAGGTTGTAAGCTCCACATACTCTTGAGACTTTCAAGTTCGTTGATGTCTTTATTATCGGATTATTGGAAACGTAGTTTCATAAACTTAAATTAAATTCTAGGAAGAGCATAGTGAATAAGGAAACATAAGACCTTAATGAGCAAATATTCATTCTCCAATCAGCATCACTGTTCTCGTAGCTGCTATTTCTCAGAAACGGCGCATAATTTAGGCCATTTTATTTTATTTCTTCACGGTAGAATTTCTCTTGTTCGCCATATTTAAGGAACTGAACTTATTAAACCTATATTAAATTACTTTATGCCGGAAATTATGTCTAAGTTACTTGGTTTTTAGTCCTACATGTGGAATTTGTAATTAACGGAAGGGGTTTTCTGCGGGTATTTCGTTTCCCCACGATTATCTTATTATTATTATTATTATTATTATTATTATTATTATTATTATTATTATTATTATTATTATAACCATCGTCATCTTCACTCCAAAATTAGGCATTCTACCTGTTCCAATCTCATGCTCCCAGGATGATACGTCCACAGCAGTAGGCCTACGTCCATCAGACAATTTGTCCACTATCTCAAGTCCACAGCTATTTTGCCCAAGGAAATTAGTCCAGCAAACATTTCGTTCACGAAAAAACTTGTCCATTAATATTTCGGCCAAGAATTATTGTCCTATAATTTTTTCCCAATTTTTCTTTGTCCACTATTTTCTGTGCCAACCAAATATTTTGCCCTCGAATATTTAGTTCATTTTTGGGTAACAAGTACTTCCAATATGCAATTTAAAAAAGATGGGTTACTATGTAGCATAATAATGTTCATTTATATGGAAATATGTAGTTCATTGGTTCAGTATTAAATTTTGATGTAAGTGAAAACATTTAAAATGTCTTATATGAAAACAACCGTAAGAGGGCGGGACATGCTAGTTCACAACAATTATACTTACTACTTTTATTCACATTATTATTATTATTATTATTATTATTATTATTATTATTATTATTATTATTATTATTATTATTATTATTATACCTGCTAAGGTTTATCTTGTCTCAGTAGCAATAAAACCAAGTCCCTTCAAATGAGGGTGGAGATTATAGAAGGGTTGTAAATTTTCAGTATTCCTTTCAAAACCTTGTTATTGTACAGGCTACCGGAACTCAGTTTCTTGAAAGACAAGCTCAGTGACGGAACTACACAGTACGAAGAGAGATATTTTGTAATTTTATTCTGCGCTACAGAATGTATCAGCTGGTCCCTTCCGCCACTGGATGGATGGACGGCAAAGCTCCACTCCCCCATTGCCATAACAATACAGACGAAGTAAGACATATCTCCTTTGTCTCTCTTTTCACAGTGAGACAAGATACATCACACAGACTTTATTATTATTATTATTATTATTATTATTATTATTATTATTATTATTATTATTATTATCATCATCATCATCATAGTGATAGTGGTATAGTAGTAATAGGCCTAGTGTATTAGTTTTAAACCATTTATGCAAATGGACAATTAGGAATATTGGACACAGTGTACTGGACGAGACAATAAAATGGACAACTTAATAAAGAGAAGAAAGATAAATGTAGGACATAATAAAATGTGGACCAAACTTCCAGAGGACAAAATAGCACAATGGACGAAATAATATTGTGCGAAACAATGGACGAAATATCCGTGGACATAGCATCCTCATAAGTTATTGAATACTTTCGTCGTTTCTGTGGTCTACCCACGTGTCTCCTTCAAACCGACTTATAGTTAAAAGCAAGTTTCGGTACTATTTTCTGGTCGTCCATCCTTTGAATATGCTCATACCATTTTTGTTTGTATATTTCTATTTGGAAGATAATAGCTATTAAAAAGGATTTGAGGGAGGTGGGATATGATGGTAGAGACTGGATTAATCTTGCACAGGATAGGGACCAATGGCGGGCTTATGTGAGGACGACAATGAACCTCCGGGTTCCTTAAAAGCCAGTAAGTAAGTAAGTAAAGTAAGTAAGTAAGTAAGTAAATAAGTAAGTAAGTATATTTCTATCGAGTTTACATTAAGCTCTGTTCTGAGAGTTCCATTATTTATATGATATAATTTTGTACAACCTTGAGTAAGTTTTAAAAAAGTTCATCTCTGCGCCCTGTAATTTATTTTGCATTTCCTTCTTAGTGACCCAGGTCTCATTACCATACTTCAAGGCGGCATCACCATCGTTTTGAAAAAAATCTAGTTTCTTATTTTTTTAAGGGATCTAAGTATCGTAACACCAACTGATTAACATTTTTACAATTTATTGTTTATACCTTGACTGTTTCCTATAATTATTTGTTTCACATTCTAGATATCTGAAATGATACTCATAGCCTAAGTTATTCCGAAGGGTAATCACCTAGTAAGTTCTTGTTTTCGTTTGAATCGTGTTCTTTCTCCAGAACGACATGGTTTTCGTTTCTTTTAATAAGTTTTACTAATATTAGGCTATATTCTTTACAAATCTGTTGTAATTGATATAGGTTACCAAATGTAGGAGCGTTGTAAATCATCTTCTTTGTTTTGTAGGCCTATAATATTTAGATCATCCGCAATTAAGAACCATGTATTGATTTAATTTTACCTCTAAACTAAAATTTTGCTTCCATTTTAGGAAGATGCAATTAATATAAGTTATGTATGTTAAAATGGCTAGGCGATTAATAATAATAATAATAATAATAATAATAGTCTCAGTCGAGATAAATATGAAGAGAACACGGTAGTTCTCAGTGTTCTAGTGGCTTATCATGTTTGCCAGTGGACCGGAAATTTACGGGTTCGAATACGGCCAAAAAAACATTAGTCTAGATTTTTTAGAAAATATTGGAAGTTCTCGACATGGCTTCATTCGGAAGTGAAGCGAAATTTGGAACATGAAAGAAGCCTCTCTCAGTACGGCTGAGCTCCAGACAAATTTTTCTGGTCATTTCTCCACCCCTACAACTGACGAAACCAAACGCCGGAAATCAATTATGGCTTATTTAACGACGCTCGCAACTGCAGAGGTTATATCAGCGTCGCCGGTGTGCCGGAATTTTGTCCCGCAGGAGTTTTTACATGCCAGTAGTTGGAAGATCACTGAAGATGACACCACGCGGGTATCGTCGGTCATAGGTACATAACTTGTTTAAATTATAAAACTAACGGTTTAACTAATACAGTTTCAAGTTCTGAAATTACAGTTTTTTTTTCCAGGTTATACTATACCAATGCTTCGTTATTAACGTATCAGTGGCTCTTTATAACATGTGGGCTTATATTAAAAAAATATATATATTAAATTAGTACAATTCAGTTCATAATAAAATTCATTTCACATTAATAACTTTGATGGTCGTCATAACACAACAGTTTAAATCTGGCATAGTTTATACGCTGCGATCTCGGTGCAATGAGCAGTATTTACTTGTGAAGATAAATATTTAATTTTAGAGGACAGTCATGTAGGCATTAGGCTATCTGCCTGTCCCGTAGATAGTCTAGAACTCTTGAGGACGTAGGAAACATGTTTCAGATTACGTACTTAAGTTGCATACAAGTAGGGTTATTGGCTTGTAGCTCACACGTTTGTTATACGGTAGGCCGATATATGGATTATCTCATTTCATAAGACGAATATGAACTAGTTTTCCTCTAAAACTAGTCTACCGCTGTGGAGTAACGGTTAACATGCATGACCGTGAAACGAGCGGGCCCGGGTTCAAATCCTGGTTGGGACAAGTTAGCTGGTTGAGGTTTTTCCAGGTTTTCCCTTCAATCCATTAAGAGTAAGTTAGCTGCTGGGTAACTTCCGGCGCTGGACCCTGGACTCATTTTGTTGGTATAATCACTTTCATCTCACTGAGATGGTAGACAACCTTAGCAGATAAAGCGTCGTAAAATAACCAATTAAAAAATCTCTAACACTTAGTGATTTGTGATAAATAAATAAGCATGCACTTCGGTTCTCTTTTTGTTTCACTTTCACAATTGCTCCATTGTCACCTGAACTTTTTTCTTAGAATAACTATCTGTAGTTTTGAATGGATACAAGGATTACATTATTAAGGTTTGCTCATTAGATATTATTTTTGTTATTTGTTCTTTGAGTATTTAGACGCATTTTAGTAATTTTACATTCCCGTTTCTAGTGTATTTCTGTTAATAATAAAGATAAATAAGTTGGAGAGAGACATCAAAACTATTTTAGATTGAGTACATCCCTCTTTGAGCACTATTAATGACAAAATGAAATTTTTTTTCTCAGAAACCGGAAAGTGTAGATAAAGTTATTAAACTCAGAATTGGTGTGATAAATATTCACTACTTCTACTTTAAGAAACAATATTAAGATATTAAAAATAATTTATAAGTTATTATCGATAATTAAATAGGTATTCAAAATGGCGCCTGTGAAAAATACACAAGCTTTTCCCTACTAATTTCCATAAGCTTATCTCTCAATACAGTATATTTTCTAATTATTTTTCCAATCTATTCTTAAATTTTATGTCTGGAAAATCTACCAGTTTCATTTATGTATTTATGTGAGTTATGTAGGCTATATTTTTTTCCATGTGTAGTGAATTTTGTAACTTTTATTTATTTTAGTAGGTTATTTTACGACGCTTTATCAACATCTTAGGTTATTTAGCATCTGAATGAGATGGTGATAATGGCGATGAAATGAGTCCGGGGTCCAGCACCGAAAGTTACCAAACATTTGCTCATATTGGGTTGAGGGAAAACCCGGAAAAACCTCAACCAGGTAACTTGCCCCGACCGGGAATCGAACCCGGGCCACCTGATTTCGCTGGTAGACGCGCTAACCGTTACTCCACAGGTGTGGACTGTAACTTTTAAAACAGTTAATATTTTATAGCTATTATTTAGACTATACATGTTAAAAAAGTGATTTCTAGATATAAGTTTTAGGTATAGATTAGAATAGGAATTATACACATATATTGAGAAACATGTAAATTAGGTGGGATAAGGTTTCCCACTGCATTCTTCATAGGTGCCATTTTGAATATTTAATTACTGGTGACTAAATTATTTTTAATATCTGAATATTGCTTCTTAAAGTAGAGGCAGTGAATATTTATCACACCAATTCTGGTTTCTTAGGGGAAAAAAATATTTTGTCCTTGTTTTTAGTATTCGAAGATGGATATTATAGGCCTACTGTATCCTTTTGCTAATAGGCCTAAGCGACGCTTCTGGTAACGCATGATAAGTTCCAAAGTCGTCAATTTTGGGATTATAGCACTACTGAATTTCTTAGGGTGAGATCTATCTGAAGGTATACTCTGTTAAGTCCTGGGACGACTGATTTGGGATTTAATATTTAATTTTTTGTTTAATCATTACGATGATAAGTCCCACATAACTCTGTTTACTTCTTATGTGTGTCATATAATTTTCAAGGTATAGCCTACTACGGTTCCTCTGTATCAGAAGTAAAAGGAATAGGTTTGTAACTTTAACAAGCATGAAAGAAAAAAAAATGAAACTTGTTTTTGACTGTATAGGCCTACTAAAATTGATAAAATGGATATGACCAACATGTTCTGAGACAACCAAACCTGTAGACCTATAGAATGAATATAAGACAGTAGAGGCTAGATGCACGCCACTCCATAGCCGGAAATCAAACCCGCAACCCCTGACTTCGTAGCCAGAAATGCTATCCGTTCAGTCACAGTGTAAGACAGCTGAGGAATCCACTGCAAGAGGGAGCTATACCACATCAAACATAAAGTGAGAAAAATGACGGTTACGAAAAGGGCCATAGGCCTATCCTAGAATTAGAGAGCTCTAGCATTGGCTGGTGCAATGCCACATCTATAAGTTATAGTTTAGGGAAAGGGCAATAGACGGTAGGAATTGCCTAAAACACATTAAATTTCACTCATCAGAATTTTGTGGCAGAGCTCCCTCTTGCAGTGGACCCCTCAGTTATCTTTCTTGTATATGAAATATACGTAGCATAAGCCTACTTGATTCACTAATTATTTGTTTCATGTAGACCTATGCTGAACTGAAGTTCATATTTCATAAAAATCAAATTTGAGGTATTAATCATATGATGAGAGTATTGTAGCGGTCATCTACTGAATTAGTTGTTACGGGAAAAAAAAAAACATCATAGACCTATGTTATAGGAGTGGAAATGTTTAGTGGTTTTCATAAAAGCAACCATAGTCCAAAGACTTCTTTTGTGAAACAGTCATTGCCCAGCCAGGACGATGGTAGCATTTACAAATATCCCATTCATATCATCTTGAAACATTTATCCACGCAATTTTAAGCAGTAGCAGATTGGCAATACTGCTTCTTACGTATGCAGCAAAAGCCACTTTCAGAGAAAACTACTTTGGCACGTGAATTATTGTATTAGTTATGGAGTCATCTTTAGGCTCAGAAGTAACCCCATGGAAGGAACGTAAGCAACGAAAGAAGAAGAAACAGGATATAATAAAGAAAAAGAAGATTAAAGGAGAGGCACACTTCAGCCACAACAGAGTATTTTTTCTTAAAAACAACCATTGTCCACAGTTACTTGCATTTACATATGTATTTCTATGAGGAAATTTAAGTTATACAATGTACTTCAATTTTCCCAAGTTTCTACAACACCTTAAGGAATATTTTGATGGATTTTATACTTGAAGTGTCAACAACGTCAGATAGTTTTTTGTTTCTCATGAAAATTTATGTTTTTGGACTATATGGTTGTTTTTTTTTAACCTTTCAATATAATAATAACTTACAGGCCTACTAGATATATACTTTCTTCAAGCATAGACCTATCACTCCCTTATATCAGACCTTTAGAGACGAATAATAACTACCTATGGAATTTTAACAGGCAGATGTTTCCAGCTTGATCACAAATAATAAATGTTATCGTATATTACTTTACTTTGTTTACCTATAGCTTAAGATAAATATATTTAGATTCTCTTTAAATTGAATCACGAGAACTTCAAGCGGGCTTCATTATTAATTAAAATTGCATACTACTGAAACTCTAGATAATCTAGATTGCAGATAAGTAGCTATCACAAAATCGTTATAAAGACACGAAGGTGGAGTTTGAAATTAAAATAATCTCGCTTCAAAGTTTTGGTACTTCGATCTACTCTGCGCTAATTCTTTCGAGGGTACGTGCGCGTAATTGACTGACATTAGAGGGAATCCTTAGTTACGTGGTCAGCGTGAAAATTTTAAAACAAAGTACGCACATTCAGCCCGTAGGATATATGAGAAAAGAAAAGTACACTCCTTGCCGGTAATCGAACCTAGGTCCACTGGGTTTATGGTTAGATAATCTACAGCTTGAGTCACATGGATTAAAAATGCTATTTTAATATTCGAATTTGAAAGTGTAGGAGTTATCTAAAAGGAAGTTAAAGGAGCATAAAATTTACTTTCAATTACCAATCCTCCTTAATTTTCTTTATGATAGTATGCATTACAATGCGTAATTTGGCAAGTGAAAGGATAATGAAAGCCTATATAATTACTCTATTAAGAAGGGACAGTAGTTCGAGATAAAGCTGGTACAAAAAGTAACAAATAGAAAATTAATTGAATATGTGGTAAAGTTGAGGACCCAAAGAAATAAGCCTATGGAATATTAATATGGAAATATTAAAGAAAATTAATTTCATCAAATGAGTAAGCCTATAGTTATAATGGTTTATAATTTAGAATAACTATTAATTTCATAATATCTTCATTTAAAAGGTCATAAGGTATTTATTGTTTACAAAGAAAAGTGTTATTATCAATTCTGTTACTGAGAAAGTAACTATACATTGCATTAAACTCTTCGTATTTCTTAAGTGACGTTATTTAACAACATTGAAATTGAGGGCCTATAGCAGTTAAGGTAGTAGGTATCAGATAATATGAATAGATCTGAAATGAAGTTATAGAATAATTCAGATTGTATTTTCCTTTTTATTTCTGAATGTTTATATTTCCAGTATTATTTTGTATGTTGTAGCACGTGCATAATTAATAATGAATGCATTTCGTTTATGATCGTAAGCAACGTAGTCTTATGTTTTATCTCACGTAGTTAAAAAAGCCATGTCTAAAGTGAAGGATGTATGTGAAATGCTACTCAATGCTAATAAATAAATTCTTGTTTTAGCCATCGCCCACAACACTGACAGATTAGTACAACAAACACAAACTATGAGTCACATAATAGACCTACAAACTTGAGTTATTTATTTTGTTTTATATACTGCGAGGAAAGAAATTAAACATACAAGTACGTAGTAGGTATGACAGGATATTTTAAATTAAAAAAAATGAGTGTAAGTCTTAACCAAATAACACTTTCGTTAAAATAAATAACAAAAATTACTAAAATGCATTTCCAAGAAGATCTAGGTCTAAGATGTGATTGTATATAGACCAACTACTATTTCTTTTTTTGGTTGTCTACAGTAAAGTTCTTGATATTGTTTGTAATATTTAAGAATAGTTGTGTTGTATGAAAAAAATATTGTATTTATAATTCTACCAACCAGAATATCGGTGATAATTTATTGGTTATATGCTAATGTAAGAATGTTGGCAGAAATAATATGGTTTCAAGTTATTCTTCGACAGACACAAAGAAAGTGTAATTTTGAAATAAGTTAGGATCTAATAATATAAATTGGCACAAAATTATAATTCTCAATTGCTTACTGCACAAACATGTTAATCGCGTGGATATGTTTGTTGATTAAATAATAATAATTAATTATTAACACTTGTACAAGTTTTCCTAAACCGATTGAAAACAGCCAAAACTAAAATTAAATCCATAAGCTAAAACCTTAGGCTTGAATTTATGTTAAATGTACAATATTTTTCTACATTTCTTATGTAGCTTATTGTTTCTTTAAAAAGTACGTTCCGTTATATCTACAATTAAGTAATTCGAGGAGAATTAACTGAATAATCTTTGTGTACGCATCACACTTAGTCTAATTTTGTTATAGTTATTTCAGTTCTGTATGTAACATTAACAAATCACCGATTTTACCTATTTTAATTTCAGAAGCACTTCATACTTCTAAATTTTGTAGAGATTGCATTCTACCGTAGAAATAATAAAAAAAAAACAATAAGTTTGAACTGGGGTTTTTTTCAAATGTTTTTACTTTTACATTTATTTTTTAATTTCGCATACTTTAAGCTTAAAATGAGCAAATGCTCGTGCTTGGGGTAGTTCCAGTTTCATAATATAATAATACTGGAAGTTAAGGGATACCATTACAATTTTAAGTAAAAATTAAAAAAAAAAAACACTGTTTGTAAAAGAAAAACAGAAAATAAGAAATACCTACACGAAAAATTTTGAACAGGTAATGCGTAGTTTCAATGTAAAGAAATATAGCCTAATATTTAATTCTGTTATTGAAAATGTTAATACGGTTATTTAATTATTTTAATAAACTGGTTAAATGCAAGTATAATCTTAGTCCATAATACGAAGAACGAATTTCCCCACATTCTAGAATTATATTTTGGTTTAAATAAAAGAGGTAACATAGTCTATTTCATCTAGTATTATAAAATGTTTTTGTTATCTTTATACTCAGGACGATTTTTTATAAAAAAAACATAACTTATAGGAAATCAATAATTCACTGAAATGTTGTAAATTTGTTACATAGACCTACATATGAAATTCAGCTTATTTCACGATATGGTTTGGCGTAATAATCTGTATTAATTAAAGACAAATATCTTACGTGTAATGCAGTAGGCCTATTCCTAATAGTTGGAAGAACTAAATTTAGTCATTGGAGTAATATCTGATTAATGACATGTATCACTGAAGACAAGAAGTCACAGATTTTATGTAGAATATTTTTATTCTTATTTTTGTCCCTACTTTATCGCAACTTTGTAAGTCGGGATCATTGAATATTATGCTTAAGCCATCGAATATATATCTCTCGTTAAGTGAAACATTATGGCGTTAAAGTCAATAAAACAGGAAGTTCCTAAACATGAAAGGAAAGGGGACGATATGTTGAGGTCTGTGATTTATGGTTCTTCGAATGAAATGTGATTTATGGCGAAAGTAAACGAGTAATAAACCGGCTACTAAAATTAAAATTAAATTATTGTAAGACATAAGATCTCTTCAGTCAGTATTTTATAGCTCTGAACTAACCTTTACTCCTGCTTGGATTTTATGACCCTTTTTTTTACTTCTTTCGGAAACTTTTTAATTTGTTATGAAGTGGCATATACGTCAACAAGCTACAACGACAAGAATTACAAATTAGTTAAGGGCGTACCTTGAGTATATTAACAATTCACGCGATGAAACCGCCCAGAAAGAACCTACTAATTATGACACAAACTATACATAATAAATTGAACTTAAATTAGTCTTCAACTTTGAAGGGTGGAGGACGAATTTATAATTAGCTACAGTACATGGATATGGCTTCATAACGAAGAAGTCTAATTATGTACGCTATGATGCATAATCTGTTAATTTAATTGCCACATACTACTTATAACAGTTCGCAACACAGTTTCACGTTTGTTTTAATATTTATTGATGCTGAAAACGCGTCGTAAATGTGAACAATATAGTATTATTTTTATTGCGAATGATTTTCTGCAGAATGGAATTATGGGCTGCGAGTTTTGCGGGAATAAACGATATTTTGTGTTGGAAACGCTGTGAATAGGGGTATGACCAATATTTACCCGCACATAAAAGCGTAATTTTCACTATACTGCATTCATATGCATTGTTTATTAAGACGTAGACTACATTTATATCGAACTAACCACTCTTGGACGTAACAATTTTCATTGAAGTTTAAGAGCCACGACGCACTGTATATAAATAAAATTATATATATAAAGAAAAATGTCATAATTTTGGGAGATTTTTGCCGTTTATTTTTCACTTGGGAGATGGGCATCTCTTTCAGTCGGTCGCCAGTTAGTTGGCATTCTGAAGAAATACAATTCCATGATGGCGCTGATCCAAACTACAAAGAAAAAACATTCTTGTGTACTAGCATGCAGTCAGAAAGGTCAGGCACAAATTCTACTCAAACAAATACATACTCCATTGTCAAATTAATTTTGACTTCGACTTACCGCCAAATTGTTCAGGACTTTTATTATTAAAACATCGTTATTATTTAGAAATTAAAAGGTATCAATATTTAAAGATAAAACTACGAAAATACATTGTAAGTCAGACTTTGCGTTGATTTCGTGGCTCCATCACTAGTCTTGGAGGTTGGCTTTGGGAGGGAGCGGGCTGCTCCAATATGGCGGCTTCCCCCCCACGCCAGTACTACAAACCGTTATTTCAAAAAGAGGAATCGAACTCAAAACAAAGATTCACAGTCGAAAATAACATGAAATTATTAATAAAATACTGTACAAGGATATTCACGCTTTCCTAAATTCATTATAGTTTCTTATTTGACTGATAGACCACACGCAAACTTGTTTTTTTGGGGGATGAAAACGGTTGAAAATCGAAGCAGTTTTTCACTGTAACTCTAGCTCCGCCCAGCTGTCTGCTCACTGGAGCTTGACAAACGCAGGGCTACCGCCATCTTGGATCCCTCTCTTGCTAGGCATGCTGGGAAAAGAGAAACGATTTGAAATGGCTGCCTGCTCATCTCTCTTTTTCTTACAACCGTCTTCTCACTCTATTATCTAACACTTTCTTCACTTTGGGATGAAATCACTACCATAATGATGTAATAATAAGTAAAAGCTTTGACTTTTGATGTAGGAAGTTCCACAGTCGGACAAAAGGGCTGTTTACACATTTAAATTGAGAATATATGTCAGTGTTTCACATAATATTATATTGATTTATGTTTCTATGGTTGTAAATATTTTACAGTTGTTGGGGTTATACAGTTTTCATGCACGTAAGCTTATTTTGAGCACCATCACACAACTTAAAAAGTTACCTCCTATCAGAACCATTAGATCTTGATTCGTTCAACGTACTGTAGTAGTTAAGTCTATAATTTACTAAATTGTGGTTTATATAAGGGTAAAACGCATACATATACATACATTATTTTCGTGGTGTTATAGTGTATGAAAAAAGTCACAACAAGCAATAATAATAATAATAATAATAATAATAATAATAATAATAATAATAATTTTCCACAGGTCTTGTAAAAATCTCCTCTGTGTGCTTAAAATGCAGTTACAGACTATTACTTTAAGCTCTGTTTCACTTATGCAATGGACTGAGAAAATAGTTTCAGGATATAAGCTAGATAGTCACAGGAAATAGATCTGTAGCCTACTTAATGGTATATTCATAAATCAAGGAAGGGGAAGAGGACTTAAAATAGTAATAATAATAATAATAATAATAATAATAATAATAATAATAATTATTATTATTATTATTATAATAATAATAACAATAATAAATTATGGCAATCCTAACATACTATGGATCAGATTAAGAATGAAGACAAGAAAATAATTAGCAATAGAGGAAGTAAATACAAAAATCATGCAATGTGCAGGATATAAACGATATGAAATGCCAAAAGAATAGGCCTATTGCTAGCAGAGCATAAATAACTGAAAAAAAGTTAAATAATGTTTTTCTGTAATTATGTAATTGTCAAGGTTTTTCCAGAATAAATGTGTTTTGTGGGTCTAACATTTTTGAAAATGAGAATAGACAGTCATTTTATAGGCTACTTTACACAATACGTGCGCTGAATCAGTCGTTTGTTACTCTGTTGTGTATTGCTATATCTTGGACACAAGGTCACTGGGAATTGCATTCACGTTCAGTCTAAATGTAAACAAATAATTAGCCTACTATCAGTCTTAAAAACATGGTAGGCCTATTTTACACATTCGAAATAAAATTATACGAAATAATTATATTTCTTATATATTATTTATTATATTAGGCCTACCTAATTTTTACACATGAAAGAAATACATTTTTAGTTTTAATTTCTATGTCTGGCTATGAACTTTTAAAACAACACTCTTACTGTCTATAGCCTATAATTTGGCAGTTTACATCGTTTACATACTTGGGGTGTACTGTAAGCAGTAACATGAGCTGCTGCCAGGAAGTCTAAAGAAGGATAGCAATGCCTAAGGAAGTTTTTAATTAAAAAAAAAAGGAGCATCTTCTGCGGACCTCTGAAAAAAGAACTAAGAAAGAGACTAGTGAAGTACTTCGTGTGGAGAGTGGCATTGTATGAATCAGAAACATGGACATTACTACGAAGTGAAGATACTCCTAAGCAAATAGAAGCATTTAAAATGTAGGTATGGAAAAGAATGGAATATGTGAAGTGGACAGACAATAACAAATGAAGCTGTGTTGGAAAGATTGGGTGAAGAAAGAATGTTGCTGAAATTGATCAGAAAGAGGAAAAGAAATTAGTTGGGTCACTGGCTGAGAAGAAACTGCCTCCTGAAGGATGCACTGGAAGGAATGGTGAACGGGAGAAGAGTTCAGGGCAGAAGAAGATATCAGATGATAGACGACATTAAGATATTATAACTTATGGGTCATATGCGGAGACAAGTAGGAAAGCAGAAAATAGGAAAAATTGGAGAATGCTGGGTTTGCATTGAAAGTCCTACCCTGGGGCAGAACACTATGAATGAATGAATGAATGAATGAATCGTTTACATCCTATGGAACACAATTGACACAGGCTACCAAGGACAATTCTATACTAGCCTATAGGTACACCAGTTCGAAGGAGACATTTGGGAAGACCGTTGGAAAGGTGGACAGACCAATAGACTAAATTATTGGTCAAAGTTTGGATTCGGAATGGATAGGAACGAATTCTTGACGTTGATGATGATAAGATTAGGCCTACACCTTATAATTTTCTTCTGGTTGCCTATATTGTATCACTGTTATTATTATTATTATTATTATTATTATTATTATTATTATTATTATTATTATTATTATTAAATTCATGATTGAAGAAATATGATACTGTTTTTATTTTAGGACTAAATTTTTTACGCAATAGTTTTATTGCTGCATACATCTACTCACACCACTATAGATGTAATTATTGGTCTCTTAAAATTGCCTTCAATTTTGAATCTTGCATGAACTGGAGATACACAAAATGTCGGCACAAGGGGTCTCATTATTTTAATTTTGCTTGTTAGAAGGTATCGCTTTGATCCGCTATTATTGAAGACTAGACTTCTGTCGTCATATGATGAATTTAGTTTCTAGGCTTAAAAAAATTGTAACCAGTTTAGTGTCCACGGATTTTAAAATGCAGCCATCAATTTAAAATAAAAAATGTCTAAATTCATACC
This sequence comes from Periplaneta americana, assembly GCF_040183065.1. NCBI lineage: Eukaryota > Metazoa > Arthropoda > Insecta > Blattodea > Blattidae > Periplaneta > Periplaneta americana. Next base: position 157,011,627 of record NC_091118.1, on the reverse strand, counting down.
ATGCATTAAAGTTTTAGAACGTAGCAGCAAGTTCTGTGTTCAGGTCTTTATCATTAATCTTTAATAGCATTTAAGATAGAAATTGAAATAAGAGGGCTTGTGGGACATAATGAGGTAAGATGATTATCCTATAAACACGCTGGAATTCACTGTTTAAATTACTATTAAAATTAGATGTGTAGAAGCTCGCAGTCTTTATTTATAAAAATTGTATCAGCTTAGGCCTATCTGCCTGGATGGGCCAATATTTTGTAAGGAAGATTTCTTACAGAATGAATGTTCCTAGGCCTACCTGTTTTTCTCTTAAGTTTACAACAATTGGTTTGATTTTATCACCAGCGTCTTGCCTGTGTATAGGTACGTGAAATTACCATTGGTTTTGAAAACCATTCCAAAAGTTATGAAGTAGGCTAGGACTTTCTGAAATTTTAGATCTTAAATATAAATTTTTGAGTCTTGTTTTTCGCCTTTTCTTTCTTTAATAGTGATTGATATTATTATTATTATTATTATTATTATTATTATTATTATTATTATTATTATTATTATTAGTAGTAGTAGTAGTAGTAGTAGTAGTAGTAGTAGTAGTAGTAGTAGTAGATTATTTTACGACGCTTTATCAATATCTTAGGTTATTTAGCGTCTGAATGAGATGAAGGTGATAATGCCGGTGAAATGAGTCCGGGGTCCAGCACCGACAGTTACCCAGCATTTGCTCATAGCCTATTGGGTTGAGGGAAAACCCCTGAAAAACCTCAACCAGGTAATTTGCCCCGACCGAGAATCGAAACCTGGTCACCTGGTTTCGCGGCCAGACGCGCTAACCGTTACTCCACAGGTGTGGGTTATTATTATTATTATTATTATTATTATTATTATTATTATTATTATTATTATTATTATTATAAGTAAGTATATCTAACTTCGGGCCTCTTCGAATGGTTTAAGATTTCAAAAAATTTTTATAGGCCTACCTATAAGCCGAAATCTCTCTCCTCAGTTGTCAGATGCTTGAAAGCTGCCAATTTACATTATATTAATTCAGATCCGTTTAATGTATAGTTTGTCGCTTGGTTATTCTTATATTAAGCATACTCATCAAAATCACATTGATTTCAATTTCATTCGTTTGTGTTGTTTTTGAGCTCTTCTGTATCATGTATTTTGCAGTTATTTATTCATTTTGTCATTATTGTTGATTTGTATTCATATCTAACTTTAATATAATTATTTGTATGCACTGTTTTTGTAATTCCTTGTTGACTGTAGGCCTAAATCTTGTGCTAACTTTTTTCTTGTGCTGAACTGTTATTGGCCACAGGCTGTTGTACACACAATAAAAATAAATAAATAAATAAAGTTATAATAATAATAATAATAATAATAATAATAATAATAATACTTACTTACAAATGGCTTTTAAGGAACCCGAAGGTTCATTGCCGTCCTCTCATAAGCCCGCCATCGGTCCCTATCCTGAGCAAGATTAATCCAGTCTCTATCATTATATCCCACCTCCCTCAAATCCATTTTAATATAATCCTCCCATCTACGTCTCGGCCTCCCCAAAGGTCTTTTTCCCTCCAGTCTCCCAACTAACACTTTATAGCCTATGCATTTCTGGATTCGCCCATACGTGCTACATGCCCTGTCCATCTCAAACGTCTGGATTTATTGCTCTTAATTATGTCAAGTGAAGAATACAATGCATGCAGTTTTGCGTTGTGTAACTTTGTCCATTCTTCTGTAACGTCATCCCTCTTAGCCCCAAATATTTTCCTAAGAACCTTATTCTCAAACACCCTTCATCTCTGTTCCTCTCTCACAATGAGAGTCCAAGTTTCACAACCATACAGAACAACCGGAAGACTAATATAACTGTTTTATAAATTCTAACTTTCAAATTTTTTGACAGCAGACCAGATGACAAAAGCTTCTCAACCGAATAATAACAGCATGTCCCATATTTATTCTGCGTTTAATAATAATAATAATAATAATAATAATAATAATAATAATAATAATAGATTTGTAGGATAAGCTTAATTTAATCTTACCTAATAAATTTCTAATGTTCTTCTTGTTTGCTTGTTATTTCTTTGGGTAGAGGGGGAGTGGAAGCTTAAATACTTTTCGGGTAGTCTATCATCTCTCATTTTAGCAATGGTGAGCGGGAAAAGAGTTCGGGGTAGAAGAAGATAGATGATGGCCGACATTAAGATTATATGGATCTAATACGGAGACTAAGAGGAAGGCAGAAAATAGGAAAGACTGGAGAATCCTGGGTTTGCAGTGAAATACCTGTCCTTGGGCAGGACACTATGAATGAATGAATGAATGAATAATTATCGTTTTCGTCTTCTTTTAAGATTCGAATTTTTTGTATAACAATAGTCGTTCACTATTAACCAATTCGGTCATGTGGTTAGCATGGGGCAATACAACTGCTGAAGATAATACAGTAAAAGAACAAGTTGAGAGTCATCATTTAGTTCATTGGGCACACTTAAATTTCTATAACAAAATTAATGTAAACTTATCCTAATTTCATAACCCTAATTCTTGTATAGGCCTAGGCTAGATCAGTGGTTTTCAGTCTAAGTACGCTGACCCCTAAGGTACGCGGAGTTGTCTTAAAGGGTGCGCACCCCATTGACTAGATATGTAAAAATGCTGACATTTATTCTTTTTTACACTTGTTGATGATTATTGTAGTTTACATATTTTATTTTGCAATATCAACTCTTGTTTTTCCTTACTTCAGTAACATTTTACATATTTCACTGCTGGGCCAGTTATCATTGCATCAATAACTAAGTAGCCTACTGTAAATTTTATTTTATTGGGTTATTTCACGACGCTGTATCAACATCTAGGTTATTTAGCGTCTGAATGAAATGAAGGTGATAATGCCGGTGAAATGAATCCGGGGTCCAGCACCGAAAGTTACCTACCGTTTGCTCGTATTGGGTTGAGGGAAAACCCCGGAAAAACCTCAACCAGGTAACTTGCCCCGACCGGGATTCGAACCCGCGCCACCTGGTTTCGCGGCCAGCCGCGCTGACCGTTACTCCACAGGTGTGGACACTACTGCAAATATAGGCGTAGCATTAGCAGTAGCAGCAGTAGAATAATAATATATTTTGCATACAACATCGACCATAATCTTTTGGTATTTCTTGCAATGCAGTTTGAGAGTACAAAGGTAAAAAAAGATTGTGGGTACACTAGCAAAAATATTGGACTAGACGTTACTGCCTACGCAAGAAAATCACCTATAATTTCCTATTTTTAATTTTGTTTATGTTTTATTTTTAATTACTATATTTCAATGTTTTTATACATTTTCACTTAATTGTTAGTCTATTTATTTTAATAATTCATTGTATCTCTTTATACAACTACATAGGCCTAATATTTCTTCCACGGTGTCTCTACAAACATGTCAATTATAATACCTCTGGTCATGAAGTTAAATATCATATTTATATCTAAGTTATAAGAAGTCTGATAGTCCTGTACGACATATTCGGTGCAGCCAGCGTTACTTTGCAATTTCCCTGTGAGATTGCGGGTCAATGTGGTCCACGTTATAAAAGACTTCCATATGTCAGTTTTAATCACCATAGCAACCGTTCGGGAATGAAAATCAATGAATACGCTGCCCCAGAAATGGCCTCCTCCAACGGTTTATGCGGGTGGTAACTGGCTAGATACTAGCAAGCTATGGAGTCTCGCATCCTTACATCAAAACCGGATCTTGCTCGTTTGGGAGGACCTGAAGGCTATGATCCCAGTGCTTCACAACTCATTTCATTAACTCCACGTGCCTCGGACAATTGTCAATAAGTACCTATCACTTTATTACTGCTTTACTGTTGGGAGGAAAATAAGGTACGAATAAATGGAGTAAATTACGAGTAAACTAGATGATAGATGACAATACATTTTCTCATTTCGGTATAAATATTGAAATCGGAGGTTCAGTAGTTCCCATTCGAAAATTAACAAGTTTTCCACACGTTCTATAATTGGTTTTACGTGATATGATAAAATAATTTATGATTTGATACGTTCAATCTTATAAGTTATAGGCTAAGTAAGTCTAGGCTCAGGCTAGTGATATGCATGTATGTATGTATGTATGTATGTATGTATGTATGTATGTATGTATGTATGTATGTATGTATGTATGTATGTATGTATGTATGTATGTATGTATGTATGTATGTATGTATGTATGTATGTACCTATGTATTTACATTGCAAGTGGGCAAGCACCCGGTGGCAGTGGTACAAACAATATAAACAATATACAATAAAATTACAATACACAGTGCAATTAGATACACAATATTATTCGGTTGAGAAGCTTTTATCATCCAGTCTGCTCTCAAAAAATCTGAAAGTTAGAATTTATAAAACAGTTATGTTACCGGTTGTTCTTTATTGTTGTGAAACTTGGACTCTGACTTTGAGAGAGGAACATAGGTTAAGGGTGTTTGAGAATAAGGTGGTTAGGAAAATATTTGGGGCTAAGAGGGATGAAGTTACAGGAGAATGGAGAAAGTTACACAACACAGAACTGCACGCATTGTATTCTTCACCTGACATAATTAGGAACGTTAAATCCAGACGTGTGAGATGGACAGGACATGTAGCACGTATGGGCGAATCCAGAAATGCATATAGAGTGTTAATTGGGAGGCCGGAGGGAAGAAGACCTTTAGGGAGGCCGAGACGTAGATGGGAAGATGATATTAAAATGGATTTGAGGGAGGTGGGATATGATGATAGAGAATGGATTAATCTTGCTCAGGATAGGGACCAATGGCGGGCTTATGTGAGGGCGCCAATGAACCCCCGGGTTCCTTAAAGCCACTAAGTAGGCCTAAGTAAGTATACTAGAATTACACAACACAATTATATACACAATACAATTAGAATACACAATAGACTATAATTATACACAATAGTTACAATTAATAATAATAAATAAAATAGCCTAATTAATAAGTGAATCTAATTTTACATTACAACCTACATATATTTAGGCCCTACAAGTTTCACATTGGTACTGATAATAATCTTTCACTTTACTCTCATCTCACTCACTGTATGGCACTATGACACATTTCACTGACACTTTAGAACAATTTTCACTGATACTATATAACACATTTCACTGACACTATAGAACACATTTCATTGACACTATAAATTATCGCTGATAGGAACTATTCACTGCACTGAAAAACCATAACTTCACTGACTCACCACGCTTCACTGATACAACAGTTCAAATAAGACAAACAATTACACCCTTATTCATACTTATAAACAGAACTACATTTAAACTAAACATTCCTAGTCTAAGATCCTGTTATAAGCTATGTATTTTTAAGTAATTTACAATTCAATTCATTTTTTTAAGTTAATACTTGTACACTAGAATGTATTTTCCTGTTTGTGATTATGTATTCAGTCCCTTTTTTATTTATATATTTTATTATTATTATTATTATTATTATTATTATTATTATTATTATTATTATTATTATTATTTGAAAGTTAATACTGATTGTGTATATGTATTCAATCTCTCTTTTTTACTTTATTAAGTTTATGTTTATTATTATTTTTAAGTTAATATTTGTATACCGGCCTGATGGCCTGATGGCCTTAACTCTGCCAGGCAAAATAAAACTATTATTATTATTAACTCGCCATGCTAAAAAATACGTCACCTTAAAAAAAATGTCGCCTTAATTTTAATTTACACTTCATACACAACGTTTTAAGTAATTCTTGAATCTCCATAAGGAAGGACAGACCTCAAAGACCGCTGCAGGTAGGTCATTCCAATCATTTATAGTTCTATTTAAAAATGAGAATTTACCTACATCCGTTTTCTGTTTCCTATATTTCATTAACATACGTATAATATATATGATGTGTGGTATTGGCTAATTGTATGATATATAGGCTAACATGATATGGCATGATAGGTCTGTAGAATATGTTTAACCAGTAGGATGGTATATGATGCGATGATATAAGATAGCCTATGATATAATTTGAGGTGATACTGTACTTATGATAAACATAGCCTAGGCCTAATTATGCGTTAACAAGTGGCGTATCCATTTATCAACGTAAGGATAAAAAAGAACATGGTGTTAAGAATACAACTTCTAAAATAAAGTATATAGTTCCAGAAGAATTGCACGCCTAAACTTACTTACTTACTTACTTACAAATGGCTTTTAAGGAACCCGAAGGTTCATTGCCGCCCTCACATAAGCCCGCCATCGGTCCCTATCCTGTGCAGGATTAATCCAGTCTCTATCATCACACCCCACCTCCCTCAAATCCATTTTAATGTTATCCTCCCATCTACGTCTCGGCCTCCCTAAAGGTCTTTTTCCCCTCCGGTCTCCCAACTAACACTCTATATGCATTTCTGGATTCGCCCATACGTGCTACATGGCCTGCCCATCTCAAACGTCTGGATTTTAAGTTCCTAATTATGTTATGTGAAGAATACAATGCGTGCAGTTCTGTGTTGTGTAACTTTCTCCATTCTCCTGTAGCTTCATCCCGCTTAGCCCCAAATATTTTCCTAAGCACCTTATTCTCAAACAACCTTAACCTATTTTCCTCTCTCAGTCTGAGAGTCCAAGTTTCACAACCATACAGAAGAACCGGTAATATAACTGTTTTATAAATTCTAACTTTCAGATTATTGCACGCCTAAATGTTGAATTAATCATATTTACGAGTATTTCAACATTACAAATTACAAATTTTGTAATGATTATTATTATGGTGAGGAAAATCATGTATTGATGAAGAAATTCCTAAATAAATAAAATTATTATTATTACTATTATTATTATTATTATTATTATTATTATTATTATTATTATTATTATTATTATCCGTGGCGCCACAGCCCTTGAAGGGCCCAGACCGACTTAGTTCAAATGTACGTACAGCCTATAACCGTTGGCGGAAATATCTGTTTTAAGAACACACAATAGTTTCAAGGCGAAGCAAGGGTTCCCTTTGTGCAGGAGCAATAAATCAGGAAGGAGTCTTCACTCACAGTTTTTTAGCAGCAGCTGTGATTTATGATACTTACTCCTTTGTATATTTTCTCTTTTTTTTTTTTTACCTTTTCTTTAAGGAAATTTTACTTTAAACGGAGCGTATTTTACAGGTAACCCATATTCCTAAGGTGCAGTCTTAAGGGAGAGAATATTTCGAAGGCCGTTTTATATTGCAGGTAGAAGGAAGTTGAGTTGAAGGTCATTTATGCAGAGATTTGTGGGTCTGTAAGACAAACACAAAAATTAGTAAGATCTTAGAAATATGTGAGAAGATTTGTTGTTTTATTAGGTCTTTTACGTACACAATTTCCGTATCTACATGTCTAAGTGGGAATATAATCACCATAACATTACAAAATTTTGGTTTGAATTTCTCGTTTGGTCTGTTGCCTTTAATTTCGGGCGATTGTTCTAAACATCATTTAGAATTCATTTATTGCGTTCTTTATGGTGCGGCAAAATGATACATGGAGCCTAGGCTATAGTAATTCAAATATTTAGCGTTCATTAGTGTTTTAAGTTTCATATAATATTCTTATTGAATTTGGTATTCCCAAGAAACTAGTTCGATTAATGAAAATGTGTCTCAGTGAAAAGTACAGCAGAATCCGTATAGGCCAATTTCTGTCTGATGCTTTTCCAATTCACTGCGGGCTAAAGCAAGGAGATACACTATCACTTCTACTTTTAACTGTGCTCTAGAACAGTGGTACTCACTAGAAATTACAAGAGAGCCGAATGTAAGAAACAGTATCTGTCGGAGAGCCGCACCAAATTTCACAGTACTAAAACTTCGTAACACGCAGCCTTATTACATTTGTGGATAGGACATTCATTACTGATTACTAGGCTCCGTATTCCAGCTACCTATAAACTAGAATTAAGTTGTCTGATTCGAAGTATATGTGACGTCACAGCGCAGGTACAAGTACGTTCGTATACAAAACAGTTACGCATCCTTTGCCCTCTTCCTCTTACTTAGGGAAGAGTCGGGTAGTATCGGGCATCGGGTAGTATTGGACAGTGCGTTTCTTTCATCTACCACCATATGGTAGTACCTGAATGACATGGTTACGTTTCTCTATGCGACATCACAGAAAGATAACCATGTCAATCAGGTACTATCATCGTATGGTAGATGAAAGAAACTCACTGTCCGATATTACCCGATGTCCGATACTACCCGACTCTCCCCTACTTAGGCCTACTTACTTACTTACTGGATTTTAAGGAACCCGGAGGTTCATTGCCGCCCTCACATAAGCCGCCATTGGTCCCTATCCTGAGCAAGATTCGGTCCCTATAATCATATCTCACCTCCCTCAAATCCATTTTAATATTATCTTCCATATTGACGCAGTCGTATTGAGTAGTTTTATCGATCACTGCTGTTACTAGTCGTGTTATTTAAATAACTACATCTTTGTGACTGATTGAAGGTTCATTACAGAGGTAAAATGCCTTAGGTAAGACGCTCAAGCGTGTAATATTGCAGGTCATTATTGAGAATATTTGAACTAATGTCAATATAGACAACATTGCATATAAATTGTGTAAATTAAACGTAAAAGTGACAAAAACAGTGCACTGAAAGACACTGCAATACCAAAAGGCACAGAAAGTGTGTTGAACGTAGGCCTACCATCAAAATCTGAAAATTATGAAGATATTAACGCGACGTTTAGCTTGGATTTGTGTAGCCTACCATGATGTTTAGTACATTCATCTCAGTTAATAAATTGAATAATCTACATTTTAGGGAATTTCTAGAGAAGTACCTACACAGAAAATTAGTGGGTTTTCAGTGATGAGCGACATGCAATATCCTAATGAAATACTAAAAAAATATCAGATATTATGAATATCATGTACTACACCATGCACCAATAATGTCATGTGCTATTGAAAGAATTTCTTGCAATGTAAAATAATTTCAAGTGACATCCGAATATGTTCAAGTTCCGTAACTTACGAATGCACGTTATTATTCACTGCAAAGATCACGACGAAAATGAACATCACGGCTCAAGCATGTGCTTACTAGTATAGCTTCAGAATGTCGGGAGTTGACTGTACTCCACGAACACGCAGCGAGACGCGTTTGTTTATATCCTTATCCGTTGCATTACCTGTATTCGGCGTACTATATACCCAATGTGTCTTTAACTTCAGTCTTTAGGTAGCTGGAATACGAAGCCTACTGATTACTGCCATTGATTTTTATATTAATAGTTAGTTGTTTTATATTATTATTATTATTATTATTATTATTATTATTATTATTATTATTATTCTTGCACTTAGTCAAGATAAATTTCAACCACTTGAGGGTAACTGGATACTTTTCTTAGGCTAAGAATTGCGGAACGAACAGCTGAACGATAAATTTACGTCGTGCAGCAAATAATATTGGATTGCATATCTCGGATTTCAGGTATGGTACTAAATTGCTCAAAAAAGAAGATCATTTTGAAAATAACGACGATGTAATAACTGTAAAAATGAAGACAATCATAAAGAAATTAAAAAAAAAAACATTGAAGATAGTAGACGTAAAGGAGTAGGCCTATAAGAAAAAAACAAAAACAAATAATAAAGATAATAGAGCAGATAAGAAAGAAAGAAAAATGTGAAGTCGGCCTGGGTAGCGTAGTTGTTATAGCGCTAGCCTTTTGTGCTCGAAGTTGCGAGTTCGATCCCGGCCCAGGTCGATGGCATTTAAGTGTGTTTAAATGCGACAGGCTCATGTCAATAGATTTGCTGGCATACAAAAGAACTCCTGCGGGATAAAATTCCGGCACACTGGCGACGCTGATATAATCTCTGCAGTTGCGAGCATCGTTAAATAAACCATGCTATTTAAAGAAAAATGTGAAAGAAAGGTATAATGGTCCCTTAACAGTTTTGACTTGTGTATTGTGAAGGATGTGCACAAAAATCATTACATTTAGTTTTTATATAACTTATAGAATGTACGGTAAATTATTATCAGAGTACAACTTATTGAAAAATTCGTACCACTGCACCGTTGGAGCATAAATTGCGCTTGCCGCATACCACTCAGCTATGTTTACGATTACTCCAAAGATCCTTTGTACGGACGACATTGTTTTCTTGTGGTTTGTTTCGTGTCATTTCACTTGTAATTTATCCGTTTGTGTAAAACTTAAAATTGGTCGTACAACTGAGCAACACGTATAAGGAACGCAGCTTTTACTAGAACAAAATAGAAGCAGTATGAAAACAACACTGTTATATTTTGTTTCTATTGTGAACGAGCTCTTCTGACACTGGGAGCGCAGGCGTGTATCCGTGTGACGTAATATAGCGTTCATGGGTGTGGTTGTAAATATATTATACAAGATATATATTTTTGTTCGTGTCACCTTTGTATATATTGTGAAGCACATGATCAGGAGTTACGATGTAACGAATTCAACATAACACAGCGTGTCTGCTCTGTAGTTAACATTCAGAAGGGCACCAAGGGCACACATTAAACTTCAAAAACATGAACTCTGTCGTTGTTCTTATGTTTCCTTGAAGGTAGGCGATTCATTATCGACTCACTTAATGACCCTCCATGTTTGTTTTAACCTCGATGAAAGAAGTTGCGGTTTATTTAATAACAATAATCGAACGACAGTCATGACGGTATTATCTAGTCTAAACCAATGAGGAGATCAATATATTTTGATTAATTGTGTGAAAACAAAATTACAGGCGGCAAAGCTTCTGTATCGGTAGTTGCAGAAAAGTCTTATCATTTCTCCTCATTTCGAATCCTGTTTCTTCTTGTATTTATTTATTTTTTTATTTTTTGCTCTTACTTCTTATCTCTTTGTCTCTATTTTCATCACGGTTATGATCACGACCACCTTCGTTTCATCAATTCTTTACTTTTTCTTCTTATTTTGAACTTCCCCCTCTCCTTAAGTATCTCTTTTCCTTTTTTTTCACAATTGTTATGATTAGGGCTAGGATTTTGTTGAAATTGCATTTTTTTCCTAGTAACCCTGAAACATAGCTGCTTTAGTATTTATATGTTATGTGATAAACTGAGTGTTGTAAGACATATTTGTTAGGGCATTTTTTTTCATTTTTTGCCTGTTTCAACTCATAAGAGCATTTTTTGTTTTATTCGGTCATTTTTGAGGCATTTTCATTTAATTTTGACCATAAATCCCAATTATTAATTTAAAATAATGTTTATTTCCTTTGATATTTTCTCTACATATTTTGTCCATTAATAGCCTATGCATTATTTTATATAATATTGTAATCGTTTTTCTACACAAATATTCCATTTTAACGTAGTATACCCCATGTAGTGGATAGTCCAACCATCCCTTCAATATAAACTCCTCTATACCTGCTAGTTCCTGATAAGAATGGCCTTGTGGTGGACTACATGGAAACTACATCAGATAACTTACTTAGAAAAAAATATGTTAAATTGAATAAACTTAAATGTTGGTACTAGAATTTAATAAGTTACTAGTCTAAATATTAAGTAGCCTAGTACAAAATCTCTTTTTCTACTAAACCAATTATATAAGACCAATTTTTAGGGCATTTTAAGGGCATTTTTGGAAGATTTTTAGGTCATAAATGCATTGTTTTTAAGACATTTTTTCATGACTTATAGGTCATCAAAATCCTAACTCTAGTTATGATCATAACATTATTCTTTTCTACAATTGTTTACGTTTTTCTTCTTATTGGGTACTTCCCCTCTCCTTATCTATACGTCCCTATTTTTCATCACGGTTATGATCATGATCATCTTCTTCTGTTTCTCAATTCTTTGCGTTTTTCTTCTGATTTGGTATTTTCCCTCTCTTCTTGTCTCTTTGTTCCTATTATTCATTACGATTATGATCATAATCATCTTCTTCTTCTCCTCTTTCTTCCCGTTATTTTTATTTGGTATTTACCTCCTTCTCCTTATCTCTTTATGTCTATTTTTCATCACGGTTGTGATCATGACCACCTTCTTCTTTCCTCATTCTTTGTTTTTCTTCTTATTTGATATTTTCCACTCTCCTTATCTTTTGTCTCTATTTTTCTTCACGGTTATGATCATGACCACCTTCTTATTTTCCTAATTGTTTAAGTTGTCCTTATTTGGTACTTCTCTCTCTCTCTCTCTCTCCTTATCTGTTTGTCCCTATTTTTCATCATAGTTATGTCATGACCACCTTCTGCATTTCCTTACTCGTTACGTTGTTCTTCTTTTTGTTTGGTACTTCACTCCTTCTTATCTTTTTGTTCCTATTTTTCATCACGGTTATGATTATGACCACCTACTTCATTTCCTCATTTGTCACTTTTTTCTTTTTATTTGGTACCTCCCCCAGTCATTATGTTTGTCCCTATTTTTCATCTTGATTTGATTATGATCATAACCACCTATCTCTTTTCCTCATTTGTTACGTTTTTCTTACTTGGAACTTTATTTTCTATTCTCTTTATCTGTTTGTCTCTATTTTTCGTCACGGTTATGATCATGACCACTTTCTTATTTTCCTAATTGTGTAAGTTGTTATTCTTATTTAGTGCTTTTCTCCCTCTCCTTATCTGTTTGTCCCTATTTTTCATCATAGTTATGTCATGACCACCTTCTTCATTTCCTTACTCGTTACGTCGTTCTTCTTTTTTGTTTGGTACTTCACTCCTTTTCCTTATCTTTTTGTCCCTATTTTTCATCACGGTTATGATCATGATCACCTTCTTCTTTACCTAATTGTTTACGTTTTCCTTCTTATTTGGTACTTCTCTCTCTTTTCTTTTTTATCTTCTGCTCCGTTTTCATATTATGGTATGGACCTTACCCATTTCAACTTCATAAACTGGTTGGATAGTACTGCTGATATCTTTTTTCATACTTTCTTCCTAACAGTTTATGTTTTCGGGCTAGTTTTTGTATGCTTCAATCTTGAATCCTCCGAATGTTCTAAATATTGAAATTGTTTCAATAATATTGTATTCTTTAAACAGGTGATTTGAAATCGTTGTTGATTCCTCGACGCTTTTCTTTCACTCGTAATATCTCCTTTCTACTCTCTTTTCTACTGTGCTTTCTCCTTTGTTTTCTCTATGCTTTTTGCTGTACAATTGTTTCTCCTTCTTATGATCTACTCTGTTTTCTCCCATATCCCCTCAATTCTCACCCCTCTCTCCTCTCCTTCTCACTCTTCTATCATTCCTCCTCACTCTCCATCGCTCCCCTTTCTTCTCTCTTCTCCCTCACATCTCTCTTCTTATTTCCATAATTACTTTTCACTGCATTATTCTGTACCATACACTCTTGTTACATGCTGTACAATTTTACTGTATTCTACACTACATTCAAATCATACACTTTTGCATGTACTTGCATTCTGTTCTACATCACATTTTATTCTAGCCTACTCTGCTCTATCTACTATACATTATGCTCAACTTCACATTCTGCTCTACACTGCTTTGTTATACTCTGTTCTCCTTCGCACATCTCTAGTGTGCACTGCTCTAATCTACAGTGATTCGCTCTACTCTGTTCTACTCTGACCTACATTTTCTGTACTCTTTCCTGTTGTACTCTGCACTGTTATACACCGCACTGTTAGACTCTGTCCAGCTCAACTCTGCCCTGCTTTACTCTGCACCGCTGAACTCCATTCGCTTTAATCTGCACTGTTACACCCTGTACTGTTATACTCTACACTGGTCTACTCTGTATTACTATACTCTGTACTCTTCTATTTTGCACTGCTTATTCTATACTATTATACTATTCACTCATCTACTCTGCATTGCTCAACTTTACATTGTTATACTATTCACTCCTCTACTCTGAATTGCTCAACTCTACAATGTTATTCTATTCACCCCTCTTCTGCACTGCTCTACCTACATTGTTACTCTATTCACCCCACTTCTGCACTGTTCTACCTACACTGTTATACTATTCACTCCTCTACTCTGCATTGCTCAACTCTACATTGTTATTCTATTCACCCCTCTTCTGCATTGCTCTACCTACACTGTTGTACTATTCACTCCTCTACTCTGCATTGCTCAACTCTACATTGTTACACTTCTCACTCCTCTACTTTTCATTGCTCAACTCTACACTGTTATTCTGCCCACTTCTCTACGTTGCATTGCTCAACTTTACACTGTTACTCTATTCATCCCTCTTCTGCACTGCTCTACCTACGCTGTTATACCATTCACTCCTCTACTCTGCATTGCTCAACTCTACAGTGTTACACTTCTCACTCCTCTACTTTTCATTGCTCAACTCTACACTGTTATTCTGCCCACTTCTCTACGTTGCATTGCTCAACTTTACACTGTTACTCTATTCATCCCTCTTCTGCACTGCTCTACCTACGCTGTTATACCATTCACTCCTCTACTCTGCATTGCTCAACTCTACATTGTTACATTACTCACTCCTCTACTCTGCATTGCTCAACTCTACATTGTTACACTACTCACTCCTCTACTCTGCATTGTTGAACTCTACACTGTTATTCTATTCACCCCTCTTCTGCACTGCTCTATTCTACACTGTTATACTATTCACTCCTCTACTCTGCATTGCTCAACTCTATATTGTTATACTATTCACTCCTCTATCCTGCATTGCTCAACTCTATATTATGATACTATTCACTCCTCTATCTTGCATTGCTCAACTCTACACTATTATTCTACTCACTCCTCTACTCTGCATTGTTGAACTCTACACTGTTATTCTACTCACTCCTCTACTCTCCATTGTTGAACTCTACACTGTTATTCTATTCACCCCTCTTCTGCACTGCTCTATTCTACACTATTATACTGTTTACTCCTCTGCTCTGCATTGCTTAACTCTATATTGTTATACTATTCACTCCTCTATCCTGCGTTACTCAACTCTATATTATTATACTATTCACTCCTCTATCCTACATCGTTCAACTCTACATTGTTATTCTACTCACTCCTCTACTCTTCATTGTTGAACTCTACACTGTTATTCTATTCACCCCTCTTCTGCACTGCTCTATTCTACACTGTTATACTATTCACTCCTCTACTCTGCATTGTTCAACTCCATATTGTTATACTATTCACTCCTCTACTCTGCATCGCTCAACTCTACATTTATACTATTTACTCCTCTACTCTCCACTGATCTATTCTGCATTGCTCTGCTTCACGCTGTTCTGTCTGAATTGTTTTACTATGAACTAGTCTACTCTACACTGATGAACTCTACATTACAATGTTGTATTCTGAACTTCTGCAGTTCTGTTCACTGTTTAGATTAGAGCAATACAGAGTAGAATTGCTTTACTCAGCACTATTATACTCTACACTATTCTACTCTACTCTACATTGTTATATTCTACAATGATCTAAGCTACTCTATCCTATAGGCCTACTGTTGTTTTCTAGTTCTACCTTACTCTACTTCACTATAACACTGTATATAGGCCTGCTTCTCTGTGTACTCTACACCCTGCTATGTTCTATTCTCTGTTTCTCATTATTCATTCCAATAGATTTACTTCCTCTCTTTCTGTTTTCTTCTTTTTCTTGTTCTGTTCTCTTTATGCTCTTCTTTACTGTATCTTTTTCTCACGATCCACAATGCATGCCTACTTTTCGCTTTCATCTTTGTGTTCTTTTTCCTTCTTTTTATCAACAACTAACAACCTCAATATTAATTATAATAACCTAGCCTGTCTGACAACAAGCATGAAGAGAAAGGAAAAAGAAACAAACAACTAGATATAAAATTAAAGTCCCAAATTAAGTGTCGGACTTTTCTATGTTTTTCATAAACGAAACCGCAGGTCTCAACGTTAGGCTACACATTCTGCAATCTTTGTGCTACTGCAAGTTGAACTTGTAAGGCATTAAACGACGCTGTATCACTTGCTGCTGTTGTGCATCGTCGGGTAAGGAATTTAATGATTGGTGAAGTGGAAAGAAGTCATCGCGACATAATTTGAAGTGCATTCCCGAAATATTAGCTCTGTTCAATGAAGACGTACAAGGTTACGGACGAGCGAATTTCCGACAGAGCGTGCTTCTTAAACTGAGCACCGAACGCTCAATTCAAGGCCATCTGCACAGCAGAGATGATGTTTACTCAAAGCAGCTGTAGGTAAGTGCTTAAAGATAACTTATATTAAAGAATTGAAGTATAGTGCAGTATCTATACCTCTTAATCCTGGGTTGAATTTACTTTTTCTTCAGTGAAGGTCGACTTAGGTTTGGTAATTTACTGGAAATACGAGGGAGAGTCAAAAAGTATCCTTAATAATTGTTTTATTAATTGAATGTGTACAATAATACTACAGAAACTTAATCACTTTTAACATAGTATAGGCTAACAGAAACACTCGCATTGAACCTAGTTGGGACTATGTTGAAAAGTGATGAAGTGTTTGTAGTCTTATTGTACATATTCAATTAATAAAACAATTATTAAGGTTACTTTTTGACTCTCTCTCGAGTTTGAAATTGTTGCACTGAATGTCGTTGAAGTAGGTCTACTCGTAACTAAAGAGAAAATAGCCTAATGACTTATTCAATTAGTAATTAAAATAAGATTTTGTGTAGACGTAGTATTAGGGGCCAATATTATTTCCTGGAAGATTTCCGAAAATGAAGAAATTAGTAAAACGATTTCAATTTATTTTAGGGTTGAATTTAACTAAATTGGCTCCAAAATATATAGAAATTAGAGGCGAATGATTATGACAGTCGATAGGATCGTCTCATTACAAGAGAACGTAAGGACAACGACAGAGTTCATAGTCTATGTCTGTAATTTACATTCAGAGGGACACCCAAGATTACGCATTAAACTGAATAGAGGAATAATTAAAATGTAGCTCAATATGTGGATGTACAGTACGATTATTTAGTCCTGACAGTCCCCGGCGATGTGCGCCTGGGTCAGGCGAGCCCATTTAGTTTCGCCAAGGGATGTTTGAGTTAGTCTCGCTTGCCGTCGGAGCGATCGGATGTCACGCGTGCGGTACAGCGGTATGCTTCTAGTACAATTAAACTGCACTGTATTCTTTTACCGACCGCTCGCCCTTATCTCTACTCCGAAGCTCTCCCCACTACTCCTATTACTTCCCCTCTTTCGCGTCGCTGAGCTGTCAAGACTGAATAATCGGTCTGTACTTCAAGGAAACCTATTTCCATATTGGATTTGCAGAAAAATTCACCTTACATGACATAGTTTGAATTAAACATCTACATACAGTATATTGAATGAGTCTTCCAGTAGTGCTGTACTAAGAAAAGAAATGTTAGCTTCTAGAGGGGGAGTATTCAAGATAGTAGCCTAATTAATATAATTAATAATGATAATGATACTAATATTATTAAGAAATCCACTATACAATAGTCCTCCACTCGAAAACCATTTTCTTCGCCATAGGTGTCTGTTCCATGGCATCTTCCTCAAATAGGCCCTTTCCACCATGATAGCCAGCATTCTCATGGTCCTTTCTTACCTCCTGCTTCCCAATTCAGTATCTTCATCGGTATTCTGTTCTCTGGAATAATAATAATAATAATAATAATAATAATAATAATAATAATAATAATAATGTATATTAAAACATAATTCGCTATTAAGAGGACAAGAAAACTGTTTTTGAGCCTCAGATAATAATTAACAAGGAATTAACTAGTAAAATGTGTGTATGAGCACACGAGAGTGCACCAAATGTGTTATTTTTATACAGTTAAAATAAGGTTTGCTCATCCTTTTACGTGCAGGAACAGTAGGCCTACTTCTTCTTATACAGGGTGAAAGGGGTATAAGTGCCGTCCTTTTCACAGTTGCCAGAGACGGTCTACAGGATAAAAAATGTCCATTCAACATAGGGTCAAAACTTGACAGTTTTCCCAGAAAAAATATTTCTTCTCTTATTTTATTCGCGTTATACTAGTTATATCGTTAGTGAAATTACATCAGTAGTATATCTAGCAAAGAGTTAATATTAGTTTAAATAAATATTTGTGTGTTCTATTACGTTTTCGTGAAATTAAATAAAAAATTCATGCTTAAATTTGTTAATATTCTGGCGTGAGAGACGTGGCAACGTGATCAGCAGGCAGTACTCTGCACAGACGTAAGTACGAGTCAGCTGAGTTCAAGCTCCCTGTCCATAGCTCTACTGCCGACCGGATGACAGTTCGGTACCCGGTATTCGATAAACAACTTACAATGTCATTCACGGTGTAGGAATATCATATATTATTAATTTATGGAGATAGTCGTCGTAATTCAAGTGAGGCAAGAAGATGTATCGTCAATGTTTCCCGCAATGAAAGTTATCTAATCGGCGAACTTTTGTAGCGGTTCTCAACGATTATTAGAAACTAAGAGTCTCTTACCTCGTTTCGAAAATCACACAAACAAAAATTTCTTTAAAAATGATACTGCTTTATGGAAGCGGGAGAGATTAAAATGTTGCATTTTAAAAGAGTTCCTGTGAGTTTGTGCAGTAAACCATTATTGTTTAATTTTTAGATGTACAATAAAAAAATGTACCAATATTATCAATATTGATAAATAGAATGGAAATTTACCATAAAGTTCTATTAATGAGATTCAAAGTTTGTATTTTCTGTTCGTTTTATGTAAACAACAGTACTATCATGGTCCGCTGATGCATTAGAGCAGAGCATCTGTTTTGTATCGGTATGTCTGTATGCGCTTGAGCTGTAGTGTGTACTTGTAAACTCCTTTCTCTCCATCCAGCAACGTTGCCAAACGCCTAATATTGTAAACTTTAATATTTAGTTAAATATTGCAATTAGAAAAAAATTATAAGGACATTTTTCTTCCTTATGACATGAAGAATCATCAGTTAAAATAATGGCACTTATACCCCTTACACCCTGTATGTTTTAATAAATAATTATTTAGCATCCGCTGAACTAAGTACAAGCTTCCTGAACCGATAAAAATGGCCAATTATTTCATTTTAGGACAAGGAGAAATTGTCTAATTCAACTTAACTAAAGGGTGATATTTACAGAGTAATCTCAGAGTAATTATTTAAACAACCGGCTCTTAATATAAAATAGGAAAACAAATAAAATATGTTTTTGAAATATCTAAGAAAATTATAAAAGAAAGAAATACTAGGCGTATGCGTACACGCTTACAATATCTGTAAAAGGGTTTATTGAAATTGTAAATAAAAAAACATGTTACAAGCAAGTTAACAAAATTCTCCAGCGTAGTTAATACAATGAAGTTAATAAAGGAACGAGCGTTGTAAGATGATGCAGAAGTTAAAATTTTATTGTATTTGACTTTTGGTTCAAATTGATAACGAAACTATGCCCTTTCTGCTTCAAAATTCAATATGTCCTCGACTGGCATCCCACTGGACTTTCTCTTATAAAAAACAATAAAAAAATTTAGTGGCAATCCCGTTATTAGTTTGAAAATCTTCCGTCAAATCAGGTAAAATTGTCCACTATACAGTGCAATAAAAACGTTTTCATCTTTACATAGTTATGAAAGAGACTAAAGCAAATATTCCCATTCCAGATGGACCCTCTGTTAGAAACAGTGTGTACCTTTAAGTAACTTTGTTGGATTTATTCCAGAATCTCTATCATTAACGAGCTAATAAAAGAACGCTGCAGTTCTTGTGATCGGAATCGAACCCCTGCCGCCTGGTGCGCAGCCAACGCGACTCGTCGCGATATGAAAATTACTTCTTGGCAGCGGCTCTTCTAGCCAATAACGCGCTCTGTTGGACACGTCCAACTTTCTGCCACGTCAGCAATGTTCTCTGAATATAAATAATTATTAAATGTAAGGATTCAGCCCCGCCTTTGTGTCTCCAGTGGTAGGCGATGTCGGCTACAAAACTCGGGGGACCCGGGTTCGATTCCCGTCTAGGATGTGAAGATTTTATTTATTTCCGTTGGATTCAGAGAATGTGTTTCTCTAGTTATGTTTATTATATTACAATAGAACCTAAGTTATGGTCTAAGAGATCTTAGTAGCTCAGTTGGCAGAGACTAGATGACAATGACTGTGTACAGATCGATTATTTATTCCTGACAGCTCAGCGACGCGAAAGAGGGGAAGTAATAGGAATCTCAGCCATTCTACTAACTTTGCAACGATGAATATTTTCAACAAATCATAAAGATATTGAAACTTTATAGGCCTATTTCATTTTTGGTGCCTGATCACTTTATTTTATTGTTTTAAAGATAATTTTTTCTTTATTGGTTTGGATTTATTATTTTGTAATACATTTTCTGCTTATTTGTTGGTAACTCGATATTTTAGAATTCCGAAGTAGAGATAAGGGTGAGCGGTCGCTGAAAAAATGCAGTACAGCTAAACTGTACTGGAAACACAACGCTATACCGTATGCGTGACATCCGATCGCTCTGACTGCAGGCGACAGACTAACCTGAACATCCCTTGGCGTAAATTGGACTCGCCTGACCCAGGCGCACATTGCCGGCGACTGTCAGGACTAAATAATCGTACTGTACCTGAGTTTGAATCCTGGCGATGGCGATGATTCATATTTGTGGTGGAAAAAGCCACATTTCTGAGGGTTTCTTGGGATTCTCCAGTTTTCCTACTCTTCAGTCTACCGTCACACTCCATTTCAGTATTATCACAATTTCAATAGTATTCATCCAAAACAATGCGGCATGATGTAAGCTAGTACGGTAAATTCTGATTGCACCAATCTAAGAAAGCATAGTATGTTTTCGGAAGAGGAAGTGGAAGGACGCTGTAATTCAGTGCTATTCAATATAGCTACTCGTATCCCCAAGAGTACTTCGGGTTGTTCACATCCAACTGACTACGTACGTAAAAAATGGTATGCTTATTTTATTATGTTTGTTGATAATTATTGCAGGTTATCTATTTTCTTTTACAATATCAACTTTTGTTTTTTCTTGCTTCAGGATCATTTTACATGATTCATTATTATTGTTGTATCAATAACTACTATATGTATAATAATAATAATAATAATAATAATAATAATAATAATAATAATAATAATAATAATAATAACAATTTATTTAATCTGGCAGAGTTAAAGCCATACGGCTCATAAATATGGTGAAGGGGTCAAAATAACCTTCCTAGTGTTAAAAATTTCATAGGCCTATATGATCATTTATCTCCTCTTATCATTAGTATACTCTCGTATAGGGAATGAACAGCATTCAGAAGAATATGTTGCGGAATAGTATCTTAATATTTTTGATAAGCTTGGACAAAGACGACAAATTGTACGTTGTAACCACCGGCGTAGCTCTGTCGGCAAAGGCGCTTGCCTACCGATCCGGAATTGCGTTCGGGCGCGCGTTCCATTCCCGCTTGGGCTGATTACCTGGTTGGGTTTTTTCCGAGGTTTTCCCCAACCATAAGGGAAATGTCAGGTAATCCATGGCGAATCCTCGGCCTCATCTCGCCAAACACCATCTCGCGATCACCAATCTCATCGACGCTAAATAACTTCGTAGTTGATACAGCGTCGTTAAATAGCCAAGTAAAAAAAATTGCACGTCCATACCTCAACCCATTTCGGTTTCTGAATTTTCTCAGTTTATATCTAGTAATTTGTCGTGAAAATGTGCATATTCCGTTAATAATTTGTATCTTTTTCGGATACTTCAAGGGTTTATTTGGTATAATTATGCAAGTTTCTGCAAGAGTTCAAATGACTATGAAAACAGAATTGGCGTGTGGAAAATTAGTGGTCGCGAAGTTAAATGCAAGTGCGTTCAAGCCTGAAGTTTGCAGTTTGATTCTTATTAAGACGTCAAATTATACGTTTGAGAAGATTAATCGTAAAATATAATGACTTCAGGTAGTAAAGCCGTACCATAGTTCACAGACATTTTGCCTGACAAGTTTGAAGTATTAAGAGTTTTTGTTCTCCAACCCATAAGTCTTGTTCATACCTGTGTTAGACTACTTTTTGTTTCCTGATTGTGTTAGTTATTAAGTGTTAGGTTTGCTCAACATGGTGCCTCTTTAAACGAATACCGCGATTAAAATCAAACGTAGTTTCACATGTTAATTTAATAACCGGCCCAGAGCTGTTCCTGTCATTTAATATGCAATTTTTTTACAGTTACAATTATCCATTTGCCGTCACTTGATTAGTGCGGGTAATTGTGGACATACATAATCGTGATAACAGATGATATATAATTCGTAAAAAAAAAAAAATAGTGACAGCTACTTACGCCAAAGGCATAGCATACCTTAAGCCTACTGGATTATTTTTTGCGGAATGTAAAGGCGTCACTAAGCCAGTAAAGACTTTTCATTGAAGAGAACAAGGCTTCAATCCTGGACAGATTCTGCGACATTTGTAATGGATAGGAGGCATTTTTAGTACTAATAAAAATCTAATGCAGGCATGTCAATTGATGCCCACAGGAGCAAGCGCGCGCTTTAGAACCCAGGAGAGCCTGAGCGCTTTACAGCGGAAAGGAAAGAGACAGACGAAAGAGGTGGCATATGCCGCTTGGTCGAGCTATATTCAGGGATGGCCAACACTGATTCAATAGATAAAGGGAAGAGAACTAATTAAAACTGTATCCATGTTAATTTTTAGATTTGCCTGAGAAGTAGGCTATAAGTGCATTATAAGAATGTAAGTTTTAATTTTAATGCTCATTTTTCACAAGTTTGATTTTTTAATTCAAAAGAAATATTTTCTCAGCTTTTTGTATAGAAAAGTGAAATTTTCAGGTATAGGCTTATTTATTTAGTAGCCTTACAGAATGTTTTCGTAAATCTAATATACCGTATATACGTATTACTGTAGATAGTGTATTGAAAATTTTGAAAATATTCGCATGGAAATTGTTTGTAAGGAAATGAATTAACAAAGCAACTACTGTTACATCATAAGCAAAAGATACGTGCCCATGTGTTGTAAAAATGTCAGCTCTATAGCTT
The DNA here is from genome assembly GCF_040183065.1 of Periplaneta americana. Lineage (NCBI taxonomy): Eukaryota > Metazoa > Arthropoda > Insecta > Blattodea > Blattidae > Periplaneta > Periplaneta americana. The sequence continues at coordinate 156,988,530 of NC_091118.1, read as the reverse complement.
CAGCAGATTTCGAGAAAATAATTTAATATTCTGATGATACGAAGTTGCTCACAAATATCAACTTAAAAGCATAATGCGATAAGAGTTTTGTTATGTAATATTAGTTACACTTAAAACAGATATAGTACCTAGGTAACTTTGCTTTGTACTGTAATATTGTTTTGATTAGTTTATTGATTACTTTTGTAAGGCTAAAGATACCATCAATATAAATTCCAACTTATCATGTCATACTCAATCTCTTTCTTTGGAATATCACTTTCTTTATTAATGATGTGTTTCATCCACTTAATACAGTATAATATTATATTACTATGGTATTTAAGTGAATATTCCTTCTTAACTCTCTATCATGTTATTAAGATTTAAAACACAAGTGCAATATTAAGAAATCAGTGTTAGTACTTTTGTTTTACAGACAATATAGATCATATTAAGCAGAAAGCAGCCATATAAAATAACGACAAAATTTCACGTTCCGTTTGAAGTTTGTGCATTACTGTTTTCTTAATCCAACAGGTTGCTTATTCATATACACAACCCTTCCTCTTTCCATACATAGCGCTTGCTGCCCGCGCACGACGTCAAGGTCAAAAAATGCGCTTGCTTTGACATCACTGATCTAATGTATCAATATTATTTCATTTTCTATACATCGACGGATATGAATAGAAATAAAAGTTCTGTCATCTGATAAAAGTTGACATTGTTATATACTGAATTTTTTGTGAAATTTCTCATGAGTGCGTAAATGCAGATCAGTATAGAATATAACTACAGCCCTGCCTTTGGTCACCTAAACGTTCCAAGCAACCCGCAGCAGTGTACGTGAATATAGAGTATAACCACAGTCTAGTATATACAGTCACGAAGCTTGAGTTGTGAGGGTGCTAGGAACAATAGACTGTGCTGGTACTATTTCGTATTGTCTGTAATGAGGCGATGTTAGCGATCCTAGTGGTGAGCAACTATCTATGGATGCATATTTACTACGTATTGAGCTTCATGACTTTATATACTAGGCTGTGGTATAGCCCCGTCGCACCACCCCTCATCTGCACAGTTGCGTTCTGCTGTTCAGCGAATGAAGTACGCGGTCAACATGCCAAAACAAACCAAAGGTAGCGCTTGACTATCAGTGCTCTGATAGAAGAATTTGGTAACGAGTACTTCATGCAGGAAGAAGAAAACATTTTCTGTAAGGTATGCAACAAACGGCGTTTTATAGAGAAACATTGCAATACGAAAACACATGTTACACGGTAAAAGGATTGTCCACAAAGCATGGAAACGTACCTTCCACTTCCGACTTCCCCGCTAATCGGTCTGAATTTCACAATGACTTGAGTGAAATGTTGGTATTAGCGAATATTCCATTTGAAAAGATCGAAAATGGTCACTTTTAAGAATTCATGGAAAAATATATTTACTTACTTACTCACTTGCTTACTTACTTACTTTCTTACTTACTGGCTTTTAAGGAACCCGGAGTTTATTGCCGCCCTCACATAAGCCCGCCATTGGTCCCTATCCTCAGCAAGATTAATCCAGTCTCTACCATCATATCCCACATCCCTCAAATCCATTTTAATATTATCTTCCCATCTACGTCTCGGCCTCCCCAAAGGTCTTTTTCCCTCCGGCCTCCCGACTAACTTCATGATAACCTATGCTTTGCTCAGCTGCAAATTTGATATTATCTCGGATATTGTCCCACACGCTATTAACATCTAACTCTTCCTCAGCTTCGTCGGAAGTTCCTAAAGCAGCAAACCTATTTGAAATTTCAACCTGATAACGTTGCTTAGTTTCCTCGTCCTTTAATTTCAGAATATTGAATCTACTAATATTAGCTTTTTGCTCTACTCGCTTAGCTACTGATAGCCTTTCCCTTAATTCTCCAATTACCAAATAATGGTCAGAATTACAGTCTGCCCCCCTGAAAGTTCGAATGCTTACTATACTAGTATGTCTTCGTTTATCTATCAAGATGTGATCTATTTGGTTGTGTGTCATTCCGTCTGGAGAAGTCTAAGTATATATCCTTATGGGGGAATGTTGTACTCTTGACAATTAAATTTCTTGATGTGGCAAAGTTGACTAACCTAACTCCATTGTCATTACTACTTACGTGTAGGCTCTCTTTTCCAATTGTTGGTTTAAAAATATCCTCCTGTCCTACTTTAGCGTTGAAATCCCCCAATAAAACTTTCATGTGATAACTAGGTATGATCAAAAGTGTCTTCCAATTCCTCATAGAGGCTATTCTTTATATGGTCGTCCTTCTCTTCTGTAGGGGCGTGAGCATTTATAACTACGATATCGCAAAAATATACAGAAAGAAAACTTCCTCGTGCAACAACATTACGTAGATATCATTTACTGCCCTGCTATGAAAATGTGGTAGCTAGCATAAGGGAATGTGAAAATGTTTATGATAATTCATTGTAATGCATAGACGTTCGTAAGATTTATAGAAGATTTAGTTTTGTTTAATGAGTTGTGTGTCTTTTCAACTAATAATTCCAACCTGTACGACATCTACAATATGTAATTGCAATAATTATATTTATTGTAAAAATAATACTTGTTTGACTTAAAATAAATAGTTTATTCTTATTGAGTCTTAAAAATAATAATTTGTCGCATGATTACTGTAGAATATATCGCACCTACTGTTCATAACGTACACCATACACAGAGACGCAAGATGTAACACAGTGCAGTACCGTACCGGGGAGACTGGTTCGCTGCTGCTTGGTCTGTTTTGATTGACAGGGCTCTCCGTACACAGTGAGGTTAGAAATGCTCCACTTATACCTAACCTGTATCCAAAGTGGCTGAAGGCAGGCACAATTAAGTCGAACATGTATTATGCAAAAATAGAATATTTTGTGCGAGATCGTGCGTATTTGCTTGGTTTCCTCACAAAACCAATCCGCGGAAAATATAAAATTCCACATTCAGTATTCCCAACCTAACACACATAACAATTTCCCTCTTCTTACCGCTTAAGTGAAATATTGATATTACTGCTTTAGGCTTTTAACATATTATTTTTAGAGACGTTCAATATAGTAATAATTATAATTGGAAACTTACCACTGCAATTTCACCTAAATTGCACTGTTAATTATTGTTTTTAAATATTTGCAAAAATTAAGTAAATTCTACAACTCCACTAAAGTTACTGCATTCGTGATGCAAGTAACATTAAGGAAGCCGTGAAAAAATCAACAAGATTCCAGACTCATCATAGACTGGGGGAAAAAAAGACAGACGTATATCACGGCCTGCTGGAGTATATTAAACACAGAAAACATTTTAAAGCAACAATGTTGAAGATAGATATATGTTTTTTTTTTTTTTTTTTTGCAAATTTGCCGTCATTGAACAGAAACCAAGATGGAGATTTCATTGCAATTAATTAGAAATTCCTCTTTCAGGTATGTAATAAACGATCTTCGCACAAAATAATGTACGATACACGAGCGGTATGTTTTATTTAAATTCTCGGAAATTAAAAAATCTCAACTACGTTTCGCTTTTCAAACTTTTCCTCGAACATGAAAACTTCAACATACCGCTCTTGTAACGGATATTACTATTAAATTACTAGGATCTATTGTTTCCACAATTTTAAGAGACGTCAGCGGTCTTGAAGTAGAATTATAAATAGACGCAACTCTTTCAATAGTGACGGGTTGCTTCAGACATACATAGCTTGAAAATGCTTAAAAAGTTCTACTAATGAAGAATTAACTCCTCAGTTTCAAGTATGAAAAATATTCCTCAGCAGGAAACTTTAATAATCCGATCTAAAATAGGCAAGAAATGTAACCAAGATTAAACGCCACTGTTGCAAATAGACACACATCTGCTGATACCTTCTTGAGTGCCAAGCTAATCATGAAACGGAGCGATAATAGAATGTGGAAAGCAAAGGAAGATTGTTTCTACTGGTACACTTAGTCTCACCTACTCTTTACCGGATTTTGAGGATGCAGAAGGGAAAATAAAATAAACAAGAAACATTGATAAGGGATTTCGGGAAATCCAAATTATTGCGTGGAAAATCTACACTTGAATGAAAGTAATAGAATACATTTTGTACTTTCTTTAACACTATAGTATATTTTATTTGATATATGTATGTATAGGCCAGCGGTGACCAGAACTCGAGCTGCAGTGATTACATGGGACAGACAGCCTATGAAGTAAGGAGACGAAGGAAAGGTACTTGGCATGAAAACTACAATCAGTGGTGGTTCCTGTACTAACATCTTGATCAATCCCGCGGATAAAAATCTCAAGCTTTGCTGTATCAGTAATGTCACTGCTGTCATCAAGAGCCAGTGAATAATATACGATTTTTCTTGTTTATTTCTTTAACCTTCTTTGAATATAATCAGGAATTTTCTAAATTCTTCTCTCGATACTTGGTCGAGAAATTCGTAGTTTTTCGAAATTAAAAACTCCTTATGGACAAGTTATTTAAGCTGTTATAATCATTACTCTTTTGAGAAATTCTGTTCTATTAAAAGGCTTTAGAGCACGAGATATTTCAAACCCCATTAGGTAGCTGACCTCCTTACATTTACTGCATTTATCTCATCTTTCTCTTCCTGGCTATGATTTAAGTCATGTCAATTTCTGGTGTTTAACAGTTCGTTGACACATAATATCGAATCAGTTTTTCTACAATATTATTATTAAATGAATAACTAATAAATAGTTACCCTCATCTAAAGATTAAGAAGATTAAAATTGAGATAGAACCTAATAATTTTATCCTTCTAGGGAGAAGATCTAAAAATATTAATATTCATGCACGTACAGAAGAATTATAGAAACACCTACTTAGTGATCAGTAATAATAATAATAATAATAATAATAATAATAATAATAATAATAATAATAATAATAATAATACATTATTATTCAGCGTGACAATGTTTCTGTATACTCCTAATTGAGCCATTGAGCAAAGTAGACATATTACATTTTGTCCGACAAAACAACAAAAAAGTTCTCATTCTTTACGAAACCATCTCTTACTGCTTGCAGAGACAGAATTTGTAGAGCTACATGATACCGCCACTGCTTGCCTTCAGTACGTGACTGAAACACACAGCGATGTACAGGAAACTCCTCGCACCCGTTTGAATGTCTGTGATTACACGATGTAATCACGACACCCGCTTTAGTCACCGCTGGTATAGGCCTACATAACTCATATAGACCTACTATATTTCCATTATTGTTTGAATGAATGAATAAGTGAATAGAATATTGGTAGTAGAAATATTTGAAAGATATGAGGAAACGGATTTTTCCAAGGTAAATTGGGGCTGAATGACTGAGAGATAATGTCTATGTGAGCTCCAACCATTTTGGCCACTTGTCTCACTTCAATTTTCGCCATTCCGTATGAAGCAACATCAGAGAATTTTATAAGCAAAAGCCGAACTTCGAGGCGCCTTAAATTGAGAATGGAGCGAGACGATTCGCGTGCAAAACCACGAGGCATAAAGTTCATGTTTCTGTTTCCATGGTACCAGGATGACATCACAGTTTCATTCATTCATAGTGTTCTGCCCAAGGGCAGGTCTTTCACTGCAAACTCACCTTTCTCCAATGGTTCCTATTTTCTGCCTTCTTCTTAGGTTCCGCGTATGATCCATACATATTAATGTCGTCTATCATCTGATATCTTCTTCTCCCGTTCACCATTCCTTCCAGTGCATCCTTCAGTAGGCAGTTTCTCCTCAGCTAGTGACCCAACCAATTCCTTTTCCTCTTCCTTATCAGTTTCATCATTATTCTTTCTTCACCCACTCTTTTCAATAAAGCTTCATTTCTTATTCTGTCTGTCCACTTCACACGTTCCATTCTTCTCCATATTCACATTTCAAATGTTTCTATTCGTTTCTCTTCATTTCGTAATGTCCATGTTTCTGCCTCCATGCAAGCCACACTCCACACAAAACACTTCACTAGTCTCTTCCTTACTTCTTTTTCCAGACATCCACAGAAGATGCTTCTTTCTCTATCAAAAGCTTCCTTGGTCATTGCTATCCTCCTTTTGACTTTTTGGAAGCAGCTTATGTTACTGCTTACAGTACACTCCAAGTATTTGAAGCTATCAACTTGTTTTTCTGCCTCATTTAGAATTCGCAAGTTTACCTTCTTCCTTTGTACATGGTAAACGTTTCATATCAAAATGTTACAGTTTTAACCTTTTGTACTTCGAACATAGACGTTTGACTTAAAAATTTCATTCCATACATTAAGTTGCATACATTGATCTAAAAGCGTACATAGCATACATGCATGCATGCATACATACATACATACATACATACACACATACATACATACATACATACATACATACATACATACATACATACATACATACATACATACGGGTACTGTACATACATACATACATACATACATACATACATACATACATACATACGGACGATCCAATATGCCCTTGTAAACGGAGTCCGCAAACTGTGGATCACCTGCTCTGGAAATGTGAGTTACTAAATAAACAAAGACTAGGCCTCAAGAAAAGTGTGATTAACGCCGGCGGCCACCGGCCGATGAGCAATTGTGACTTAGTGAATAAATACACGAAACCATTCATAAAGTTCACAGAAACTATTAATTTTTACATATTGCAAATAGTAAATTCAAGGAAAATAGGTTAATTTGTTAAACAGTATTCTTCTAGACATAGTTTTTAAAAGTATTAACAATAGTATAGATTTTTTTTTAAATTTGTAAACAGAAAAACAGAATAGGCTCCAAAATAGTGTTGTATATGTATTTAAAAGATTCAACAATGTTGATAAGTTGTAAATAGTAAATTTAAGGAAAATAGGTTAATTTTATAAATAGTATACTTCTAAACATAGATTGTAAAAGAATTAACAATAATATTCATTGTTTTTTTTTTAATTTGTAAATAGAAAAACAGAACAGACTCTAAAATAGTGATGTACAATGTATTTAAAAGATTCAACTGTACCATACATTAGATGTTGACATGTTGTAAATAGTAAATTTAAGGAAAATAGGTTAATTTGTTAAATAATATTCCTCTAAACATAGTTTTTAAAAGTATTAGCAATAGTATAGATGTTTTTTTAATTTGTAAACAGAAAAACAGAATAGGCTCTAAAATAGTGTTGTATAATGTATTTAAAAATCCAACAGTAGCATAGATGTTAACACGTTGTAAATAGTAAATTTAGGGAAAGTAGGTTAATTTGTTAAATAGTATATTTCTAAACATAGTTTTTAAAATGATTAGCAATAGTATTGATTTTTTTATCTGTGAATAGAAAAGGAATAGATACTAAAATAGTGTTGTACAAAATATTTAAAAGCTTCAACAGTAGCATAGATGTTATCATGTTGTAAATAGTATATTTAGGGAAAGTAGAATAGACTAGCAATCATGTGTATTCGGAAGAGTTAGCAATATTGTAATGTGTAGTCTATTAGCATGTAGTATTGCATTTTTGTAATGGAACATGCTTGTAAACAAGGTTTAAAAAAATACATACATACATACATACATACATTCATACATACATACATACATACATACATACATACATTCATACACACACATACACACACTCGTTATAATCTCCAGATAGACCGGTGTTCAGTTACTTTAGTTTCACAAAATAGAAGGGAAGAGAAAAGTCTTCGTCTTCAATAATAAGAATGATAATAAATAGTGGCTATCTAATGATGAATATATAATTTCAAGGGAAAAGTTTCCTACGGCTGTCTTTGCCCTCGTCAAATTATGAATAAAAAGCTTCATTATAAAATTTCGTTCGTTTAAATAGCGTTCTTGATTTTTTAATGCTTTTGTTGTAAAAACAATTACGTTTGTTACGTACTTTGTATGCCTGAGAACGATGTTCAAAATGATGAAAGGGTGATGGAACGGAGAAAAATTCTCTCCGGCGCCGGGATTTGAACCCGGGTTTTGAGCTCTACGTGCTGATGCTTTATCCACTAAAATATATATATATATATATATATATATATATATATATATAATATAATATAGATGTTCAAAATGTCTTGCGAACCAGTTTCATATGTAAAAATATTTAACATATGTCGTTAAAAATCACTTAAAATATTTTTTTAAATAAAATGGAAAAATTCTTATATACCGGTATACATATATATAGTATACACCCATATATAGTACATATACATTACATAGTATATTAATTTGGTTTGCTTTTTCATATGAATGCGTATCGCATAGCTTGATAATTACCCTTGTAGTAAATCGTACCGCTGTTGTGCACCGTCATGAAACAGAACTAGTGCTTCCCACTCTCGCACTCCCTCCTATCCACTCTTCCTTAATCGCTAACATCCGGAATGAACTGATGTTTTCGGCGAGTCTGAGCGAAACACGAAATGCATTATTTTCCAACACACTGGTGTATATGTTAGATCTTGTTATTTTGACCGTAATTATGACAGCTTTATCTATGTGAATCATCTAGAATTCCCCTCCACTCCACACGCTGCTTAGTATTTTTAATAAGAAAGATAATTTGCATGATAATAATTGGTCGTTTCATTGCGCGAATTCTAGAGTTTGGACTTTTTTTGTGGCAAGGTGCATACGGGATTCTTTAAACATGTGTATTCGTCTATATAAACCTGTTATTTACATAAGAGGATTTTTTGCAGTTCGTAAAAGCTGACACAGTTTAAGATTTATTCTTTAGTACTATGAATTTATAAGTAGTACGTAGTATGTTTTATTACACCTGCTACTCAAGCGAATACAGCTTCAACAGACATTTTAAGTGGTTTCTGACATTTGAAGGTGAGATCCCAGTTTCACATTTCTGAGCAGCTACTGTATTTTCGTCTGGAGACTTCTTCCTGCTTAGCTGTGAATCCAGATTTTGTTAATGTAATTTATATTTTGTCTATTCTATTGTTTGTCATATAATGTGTGTTTCTTATACAATGTGTGTATGTTATGTAATGTTAGCCATGCCCAGATGTGTAAATATACGCAAAACACAGGGTCTAAAATTCTAGACCAGTGGTCGTCAGCACTAGCTGAAATGGGTAATGGGTAAGGAGTGTATCCGAATATGCACCGTCCTGCGGAAGGGATAGAGAGAGAGAGAGAGAGAGAGAGAGAGAGAGAATGCATATCCACTATCAGCTACGGATGCATACTAGTTCCTCTCTTATCCGCTGGCAAGAGACGCTAGCCCGAGGGTGCACTGTGCTGGTGACCGCTGTTCTCGACGTTACTTAGTGCGGTTTAATAGGGCGCGTCTCCTACTATAGTTATTTGCGCCCTTATCTGAAATTTAAAAAAACACACAATCAATGTCATAAGTAAAATGCGAACACTAACTAAAAACGTTGTCAGCAGTTCTAGACAAAACGTTTAAAATTAGAAAGGCAGAGTATCTGTACAAAAGTCACAGAATATATTCAGATCACTTTAGATTATCGACTTCAAAAAATATAATTTTTACCATCAATGATAAGTAAAAATAAAGTGTAATAAATTGGAAAGGTAGTACCGAAGTTTGAAATTAGTCGTAGGCCTGTTAATTTTTCATACTCTGTTTCTAATAACAAACTGAAGATAAATTAACAGTTATTCCTTCACTGAATTTAACAGTTCCTTCTTCCGAAAATATGGATCAAATTCAAAGCACAATGAAAGAACCGCGAAGGTCCCAAAGAAAAGTACTAGATCTTGCATCGAGCAGGCTGTGGGTTTCTGATATCAAACGATGAACTGTACTCCTGTACCATGTAATTATATAGTGCATTAGCAATTACATAATTATTCTCTACGTTAACATAATTATTCTCTATGTTAACTGAACCTGTTACCGAACTGCATAAATCTACTTTACTTTCTTCATACAAAACACAATTTCTTTATAGTTTCTCAGTATAAAATTAGAGTTGTATATGATTAAGTAAAGGTTTGTAGCTTTGATTGTGTGTAGAAAGTGAATTTTGGATTTTCAACCGTGTGTTGAGACGTGATATTTCGAGAGTTTTGGAACATCTTGTATTATCTTCTGTTATCAAATGTATTAATACACACAACTAATATACTTTTTGACGTAGAGTTGTATTTGATTAAGTGAAAGATTGTAGGTTTGATTATGTTTAGAAAGTGAATTTTGGATTTTCAGCCGTGCGTTGAGACATATTTCGAGCATTTTGGAACAAATTGTATTATCTTCTGTTATCAAATTTATTAATACACACAACTAATATATCTGTTGACGTAGAATTGTGTTTTACCAAGTAAAAGATTGTAGGTTTTATTGTGTGTTAGAAAGTGAATTTTGGATTTTCAACCGTATGTTCAGACATGATATTTCGAGAATTTTGAAACAACTTGTATTAGCTTCTGTTATCAAATTTATTAATACGCAAACTAATATACTTTTGGACGTAGAGTTGTATTTGATTAAATAAAATATTTTAGGTTTGATTATGTTTAGAAAGTGAATTTTGGATTTTCAGCCGTGCGTTGAGACATATTTCGAACATTTTGGAACAAATTGCATTACCTTCTGTTATCAAATTTATTAATACACACAACTAATATATCTGTTGACGTAGAATTGTGTTTTACCAAGTAAAAGATTGTAGGTTTTATTGTGTGTTAGAAAGTGAATTTTGGATTTTCAACAGTATGTTCAGACATGATATTTCGAGAATTTTGAAACAACTTGTATTAGCTTCTGTTATCAAATTTATTAATACGCAAACTAATATACTTTTGGACGTAGAGTTGTATTTGATTAAATAAAATATTTTAAGTTTGATTATGTTTAGAAAGTGAATTTTGGATTTTCAGCCGTGCGTTGAGACATATTTCGAACATTTTGGAACAAATTGTATTACCTTCTGTTATCAAATTTATTAATACACACAATCAATATATTTGTTGACGTAGAATTGTGTTTTACCAAGTAGAAGATTGTTGGTTTGATTATGTTTAAAAAGTGAATTTTAGATTTTCAACCGTGTGTTGAGACGTGATATTTCGAAAATTTTGGAACAATTTGTATTATCTTCTGTTAACAAATTTATTAATACGTACAACTAATATATTTTTAATGTAGAATTGTAGGCCTATTTGATTAAGTAAACGATTATAGATTCACGTGTTGATTATGTTTAGGAAGTGAATTTTGGATTTTCAACCGTGTATTGAGACGTGACATTTTACAAAATTTTGGAACAATTTGTATTATCTTCTGTTAACAAATTTATTAATACGTACAACTAATATATTTTTAATGTAGAATTGTAGGCATATTTGATTAAGTAAACGATTATAGATTTACGTGTTGATTATGTTTAGAAAGTGAATTTTGGATTTTCAACCGTGTATTGAGACGTGATATTTCGAAAATTTTGGCACAACTTGTATTACCATCTGTTATCAAATTTATTAATATGTACAACTAATATAATTTTAATGTAGAAATGTACTTGATTAAGTGAACGATTATAGATTCACGTGTTGATTATGTTTAGTAAGTGAATTATTGATTTCCAGCCGTTTCTTGCTTCATGATATTTTGAGCATTTTGGAACAATTTGTATTACCTTCTGTTATCAAATTTATTCATATGTACAACTAATATAATTTTTATGTAGAATTTTATTTGATTAAGTGAACGATTATAGATTCACGTGTTGATTATGTTTCGTAAGTGAATTTTGGATTTTCAGCCGTTTCTTGCGACATGATATTTTGAGCATTTCGGAACAATTTGTATTACCTTCTGTTATCAAAGTTATTCATATGTACAACTAATATAATTTTAATGTAGAATTGTATTTGATTACGTGAACGATTATAGATTCACGTGTTGATTATGTTTCGTAAGTGAATTTTGGATTTTCAGCCGTTTGTTGCGTCATATATTTCGAACATTTTGGCACAACTTGTATTACCTTCTGTTATCAAATTTATTAATATGTACAACTAATATATTTTTAATATAGAATTGTATTTTATTAAGTAAACGATTATAGATTCACGTGTTGATTATGTTTAGTAAGTGAATTTTGGATTTTCAGCCGTTCGTTGAGACATGATATTTCGAACATTTTGGCACAACTTTTATTACCTTCTGTTATCATTTATTAATATATACAACTAATGTGTTTTTAATGTAGAATTGTATTTTATTAAGTAAACGATTATAGATTCACATGTTAATTGTTTAGAAAATGAATTTTGGATTTTGTTGAAACATATTTCAAAATTTTGGCACAACTTGTATTACCTTGTGTTATCAAATTGTTTTTATATTTTTAACATAGAATTGAATTTTATTACATAACAGATTACTCATTAATTATCCATAATTTAAGAAGGCTGCAATAAATTATTTATTCGAACATAAAATCAGCACATAAGCTTTACTTTATATCCTTCGTATTTCCAATAAACTTTGCTCTGAATCTGCGTCATGAAGTTAGATAGGTTATCGTATCCATGGATATATGACAGAAATTCATTCTAGTTGAAAATTAATTACGATATTATTTTCAATCCTATTAATTTATTCTAACAAAGTACATAATTTAATACACCGTCTTTAATTACACGGCGTTTTGTAATCGTGCTTAACTGACTTCAGTCGTGTGTTTTTCTCACCTGCTTTCACAAGATATTACCAATAGCTTCCGAAGGCTATCTTCTTATTGGCTGGATATTTACTTCTTTATTTTTACCCTGTTCTTCTCTAAGATTTATTTTTTTATTATTATTTCTAAAAACGAATTCAACTTGGGAGAGTAAATTGCTTGGAATCAAGGCCAGCCGACCGGGCTGCATGAGCTTGCACCGTTGGCTGGTTTTGAAAGATTCATGGCCGATGCCTTTTTTATTTTTTATAATAAGATAAAAAGTAACGCGTTTCAGAGGCATGGAGACGATCCTAATTCTTTCCAACCCACGATATAGAGTAAAAGGCAACTTAAGTTTTGTTCTATCTATAAAAGCACTTTAAGACACTTTTTTTATCTACCGAGATATTTGAATTATTTGCTGATTTAGGTGATTAAACCTGTTTGTTTATAATATACAGCTCCGTATTTTATTTCTTAATTTCAAAATTCTTGTTCCATTACTACCATACCATGTAGTTAGAATTTCCACTACTACTCGTGCTGTAAGAATTGACATCCTCTTGCTTAACTTAACCATTATTGTTATTATTATTATTATTATTATTATTATTATTATTATTATTATTATTATTATTATTATTATTATTATTACGTGGCTGCGAATTCGATCCCTTCAATGTATAGACTTAGTTTGCTCTTGGCAACGATTTATCATTTATGTATTCTTTTTAGGCATTATACTCAATTATCATTGTCTCATAGTATTCTTAGTTATGTATTTTAAAGTCATCCATTATTTATCCATTCATCGTCATTATTATAATTAATTGTAATTGTATTTATGTGTAATAATTATTTTTGTATTATGGTTTTGTTATATTTGTGCTGAACTGTAATTGGCCACTGGCTGTTGTACAGCACATTAAATATAAATAAATAAAAATAATATAAAATTATCATTATTATTATTTCTCTTACTATTACTATTTATTATTATTATTATTATTATTATTTATTATTAACATAAAAGGTAAAAAATTGTAATAGATTAAAATTGAGCAAGTAAGCGATTTTAAATATTTAGGCTGCAGAGTATCCTATCAGAAAAAAATGGACATGGAAGAAAAGCTACGTAAATATCAATGGATATGTGGAACTTTAATGAGATCCTTAGGAAACAAAGTAAGGAAAGATACACACATGAAGTTGTACAAATCAGTTGCATTACCAATACTCCTATACGGCGCAGAAACTTGGACATTAACAAAAGAAGATAAAAGACGGTTTGAAGCCTCTGAGGTGAGATTTCTGCGATCAGTAGCAGGAATTTCACGACTTGAACGTAAGAGAAACGAAGAGATAAGAAATGAACTACAAGTAGAAGAACTAAATCAACTCGTGAAGGATTATCAGAGTAAATGGATGCACCACCTAGATAGGATGGAGGAAGAGCGCTTCCCAAAGATAGCTTTCCAAAATTGTCCAGAAGGCAGAAGAGATGTAGGTCGTCCGAGACTTCGATGGAGGTAACAATTCTAATTGGGGACGGAACGGGTCGATAGGCCCATGCCGTGTTGTTGATGATGATGATGATGATGATTATTATTATTATTATTATTATTATTATTATTATTATTATTATTATTATTATTATTTTATAAAGGAATTTTTTGTAAAAACACAGGTTTCCTTAACCAAATTTTTTTTTGTCTCTAGTTCTTGCGATCTAGCCAGTCTTCATCTGTCAGATTACTTTTCTGCATAATCTTCTTCATTTTCTCTGCGCATGTGGATTGTGGTCTACTTATGTTCTTTCTTCCTTCTGGTTTCCAAATTAAGGATCCTCTGTTTAATCTAGTTTCTCCTCTCATACCATGGCCGTGCCTTCATAGCTGTGTTTCTTCTATCACTTCAACAATATCTTTTATGAAAATCATTTTCTCTCGTGTCGTAATATTTTTATATATCTTTTCCCTTCTTGAAATTTTTGCCAAACGCCTTAGATAGTCCAGCTCTGTAATCATCAAACTGTTTATATGTTTTTGTCAGGTGTCCAAGCTTCGGCTGAATTCAATTAAATGCTTTTGATTATTGTGTTATATATTATATTAATATATTATATATATTTTTTATAATAATTCTATTCCATAGGCTTGGATTACTTTTCTCCAACCAGGAGATTAACCGTGAAAGGAATGTGCTTACTATTGAGTCATCTATTGGAGCGACGTAGATAACGTCAGTTTAAACAACATGCGCTCTCCTGCATATGTTATTTCCTGTATGGAGGGATTAAAAGACCAGAAGATTAACCGTGATCTAATTTTGTAACTAGGGTAGTGTAAATATGTGTGTATCAGTGTTATCGTTTGTGCTTTGAGAGTTAGCCAATGGAGATGAGTGTACCCACGTGTTTGATCTTATGACATCTTATGACATCAACATTCATTCACAGCATTACCCCGCTGCGTCTCATTCCTCTGAGACTTTCTCCTGGTTGGAGTACAGTAAGTACACTACAGTAATTACTTTTCTTTTTCTTCTCCTTCTTCTTCTTATATTATTATTATTATTATTATTATTATTATTATTATTATTCATTGATTCATTGTTCTACCCAAGATCAGGTCTTTCACTGTAAATCCAGCTTTTACCAATCTATTATTATTATTATTATTATTATTATTATTATTATTATTATTATTATTATTATTATGTGTTACAAACTGCAGAATCTATTAAGATGCATTAATTAGGCAATTTAGAACCTTCACCTGAGAAAGCTTTGCAGCTTTTATCACGTATCTGTCAATTAAATTAATGAACTGTAATAACCGTTGGTACACTTAATCCACAAAGAAGCGCCACTCCGAAGTACTGTTATGTTTGTATGAAACGACATTATATTGACGCCAGCTATTTATTTAAGATAAACGAGGATTTAAGATAAACAAGGATTTAATTTAAGTGTCATTATGTTTGTAGAATTTTTAGAGTTGTATGACTTGAAAGCACGAAGCGAAGTAGTTATTTATTGCGTAAATCTGGCTTTGGGATATAGCTCCCTGCGAAGCTGATTTGAATAATTTCAAGGGAAAAATTGTTCCGGGGCCGGGTATCGAACCTGGAACCTTTGGCTGAGCGCGCCAACGTTCTACCGACTGAGTTACCCAGGAACTACACAGACAGCGGCTCAATTTTTCCCTTTATATCCACATATCTCAAGTGGGCTGACAGGCTGCCAGAGACCTAACATTGAATGCACACGAACTCTGTGCGACTTGAATTGTGATTTTCTGTTAACGAACAGTAACGTAATTATGTTGTACAAATTTAGCTTTCAGGTATAGCTCCCTGTGAAGCTGATTTGAATAATTTCAAGGGAAAAAGTGTTATTTATTATAGGTCTACTACAAGTGACAAGGAAAAATGACATTCATTTATAGTTTTCTGCCCAAGGGCAGATCCTTCCCTGCAAACCTAGCATTATCCAATCTTCGCTCTTTTCCTCCTTCTTCTTCGTCCATAAATCTTAGTGCTGTTTGTCATTTTGCGAACAAAATAATATACTTTTTAAGATGTGTGTTGTACAACTATTTTTCAGATAGCCGTTCTTCCGTGCTAGTACAGAGACAATTCACCCAATTTATCTACTGCTATAATCTAATCCACCTTATTATAGTAGTGAAACTTTTGCACATTAAATTAAGCAACCACAGTTGTACAAAACAATTAATTTATGTACGTTTCTTAACCAAAAATAACAATTCTTAAAAGTGAGCCTGTCATTATTTGACCGCATTATTCATCGGTTGTGATTGCTCGCGTATGACACTTATTGGGAAACAAATGGCAGTCAATGCAAACAGTTGAAAGTCAGTGTTAAAAATACTTATCTCACTAGTGTTAATAGTATATTACGATACAAGGTTGGGAAATACTTTTTACAAAATCGAGGAAAAGTTTGAAATACGAGCAGAGTGAATTTTTTCAATTTGAGGTTTTGTTATGCATTTCACAAACGTGTATTGTACAACTTTTCCTGGACGATCATATTTTTAAAATTGCAAATGCAATATATTTTGCATTGAAAATTTACAGCAATATTACCCCAAAGCCTTCGCAAAACTGCACTGTAATGGTAACTAAGTAACAATAAGTGCACTGTAATGGGTCTATTTCAGTATAGTTTATGTTATGGAGAATGGTTACTGTGGGAATTCTAACTTCCAAGGCGTAACAACATTAGCTATAAATACAACAAAAACAAGATCATGCAAAAAAGTACTTTTCGCACGCTACTATGTAGGGTCTAATAGTTGATTTTTAACAAGCTTGTCTAACTTCAAAATATCTACTTTTGGGAATAGCTGTCTAAAAATTAATTATCTAGGCTACCTAATGTTTCTTTTGAAATATACAGTATAGTCGGAGGCAATAAATATAATAATAATAATCATCCGTGGCACTACAGGCCATGAAGGGCCAAGACCGACCAGCCGGCTGCTGGGCTCACGGCCACATGCGGAAGCAGAGGTGGACGATCATCCAACCAGAATAGAGGTATTGTGTGGTTAGCACGATGAGGCCTCCAGCCGTTATAACTGGTTTGCGTAACCGGATTTCGCTACCTATCGTAGCTCCCCAATTGCATCACAATGCTTGGTGGGCAACGGTCCCATACACTGGGCGAAATTTCATGAGAAAATTTCTTCCCCCACGAGGACTCGAACCAGCGCGCATTCCGTAGCGCGAGTCCTAGGCAGGATGCCTCAGACTATGACGCTACGGCGTGGGATGACAATAAATTTAGGCCTACATATTTTTTACATGGTTATTTAACGACGCTGTATCAGCTAATAGATTATTTAGCGTCGATGGAATTGGTGATAGCGAGATGGTATTTGGCGAAATGAGGCCGAGGATTCGCCATAGGTTACGTGACATTTGCCTTACGGTTAGGGAAAATCTTGGAAAAACCCATCTAGTTAATTAGCCCAAGCGAGAATCGAACCCTCGCTCTAGCGGCAGGCAAGCGCCGGTGGAGAAAAAAATATTAAGGGAATAGTACTGAAATGGTGGAATTATAGTGATGGTTTTAGCCAAAATTGTTGGGGGAAATATCGTTTAGCGCAAGTTTCAACTTACGGAATATTGGAAGTGTTCACACATACCGGCAATTAAGTTAATGAACAATGCAAATAGGTGTGTTGCATTTGAGCCTCACAACAGCGTCACTCTGAAGTTCTGCTATTTCTACAGTGCGATCGAAAAGTCCCTCCGCAGCTCTATTAGTTCTAGTAACTCTAGAATAGAACCACAGTCTAGTATATACAGTACACGAAGCTTGAGTTGCGAGGGTGCTAGGAACAATAGACTGTGCCGGTACTATTTCTCATTGTCTGTAATGAGGCGATATTAGCGATCCTAGTGGTTAGCAACTATCTATGGATGCATATTTACTACATATTGAGCTTCATGACTCTATATACTAGACTGTGATACAACCCCGTAGAAAATTGGCACTCCCCGATTCATTCCGATTTAACAACTTCACACCTCCGGTCCATCATATGCTTAGCGGCCAGTGTTGGCAGTTGAATTCTCTATCAAACACACTTGAATTCCCTGCCTAGTGAATTCTCGGCTACACAAGCACTGCGGAGAGACTTTTTGATCGCACTGTTGTATGTTATGTGAAATGGAGCTGGATTCGCTTCTTTTTTAGTGTAGAATGTAAGGGAAATTAATTTAAGTATCTGAGCGTTTTTAAAATTTCCAAGTTTACATATTCTGAAAGCGTGAAGTGAAAAAAAACATTATAAGTATTTTGAATACTCCTCTTCAAATGCAGAGGCTATTCAGAAATAACGAAATCTTAAGGTGATAGGAATGATATGCTGATGTAATGAAAGGGATAATCCGAAATGCTTGGAGGAAATCTCAATCATGTTTGCAGAGACTGGAGACTGGAATGCTTTACCTGCAGACTTACTAAAGGCTTTACCAATAGCCAAAAATGTATTTAAAAATAGGCTTAAGGGGAGGCAGAGGTGAAATTTTCGAACGAAACTGAAGAAAAAATGAAAATTTAGTTTTATCCATTTTTATTATCTTTATTTTGATATTCCGATGTTAGTTTTTGATTTTGTGCCCTTAAAAGTATGAAATTAAAACCAAGATAACTGTATTACTATATTATTTTTATAATAAACTAATACTTATCATTTATATACGTTCTCTGAACATATAAATAAAAAGAAATATTGAAAATTTCTTACAATATGGTGCATGGAGCATTTTATATCAAACGATATAAAATTTTATAAAATTATTAATATTTACAGAACTATTGTACTTAGAAAGTTGAAACTTGGTATGTCCATTACTAATAACATACTTAGTATCCATGATCAATTTCAAACAAATCGGATAAATTTTGTGGATTTAGAAAATATTCACCTCTGCCTCCCCTTAAGGACTTTACTAATAGACGGTAGTATATTATACACACTATTTAAAGGATGTAATTGATATCTTGTTATTTGAAGTGTTCTATCAGTGAGGAAGTGTGTTGTGTCAGTGAAGTGTGTAGTGTCAGTGAAGTCTATTGTGTAAGTGAAGTGTGTTTGTATCAGTGAAGTGGCTATGCAAAGTATTTGAACAGTGAAATGGTTTTGAAGTGTTAGTGAAATCAGGATAGAATCAGTGCAGTGAGTGAGTTGACAGCGAAATAAGTGTAGTGCCGAAAGGTACTTGTGCGGGTATAAACCTGTCACACTCGTGGGTCTTAGTTCGAACTTAGGGTTAAGATACAAATTAGATTTACTTTAAATGTTATTTTAAGTGATCATGCTTCATTTAATTTAGGATGCTCCTTGTTATTATTATTATTATTGTTATTATTATTATTATTCATTATTATTATTTATTGTTTTTTATTAGTTGTGTTTATTATTAATTGTCATTATTAAGTGTAATTAGTTACCATTGCCACCGGGTATATATCCATTTGCAGTGTGAATAAATACATACACATACACATTTATTTTCTTACATATTTTATTCAAATTCTTACCACGTCCTCAATGATAAAAGGGTACTAATTAATTGAGCTGCGATGGGGCCCATTCTTATGTTATCAAATAGTACTCAGAAAGGCATATAAATCAAATTACATGTGCCTTAAAGCTGTTTAAAGTAAAGTGATTTGTTGGAACAGTAAGCAAATTTATAATGCAAGTTCACAAATACCTGACACGCAGGAAGAAAGAATACATGCACCAGAATGATATATTTGACTGATGTGACTGCAGACCTGGTGCCAGTAATCGTCAATATAACTGTCAGGAAAATTGCGGTGTCCGGTACGGGCTAATAAAGTATTCCACTATAATGGCTGTTTCGTGTGTCAATGAAGTCTTATCATGCATTCTCATATAACTCCCCTTGCCTGTAAAGCAGTTTGTGTTAAACACGCATCAAGAATACTAAGATTTAATGTTGTTTGGAGTGCATTTATACAGGGACATCATTTTATTTTTACGAATATTTCTAACATTAACCTGGCTATACCTTTGGATTAACGATTGAGAACCGGAAACACCGTTTGCTACCCCCTTCCTCACGACTGGAGTTCGATGGTACTGGCGTAAAATACAAACAAATCACTTTACTAGGTATAGGAGGGAAGAAAAGTAGTTCATCCATTTACGTAAACTAGGAAATATTGCGATTTTGAGTTTGATAATTTTCATTAGGTTTTTTTTAATTAAAATTCAAAATTAAAATTTATTTATTTAAATTTAAATATACAGAATAAAGAATATAATTACAAACAAACAAGAGAAATAGAAATAAAATGATACAAACAATATAAAACAGGAGATACAGTAGTATTAACAAAATTTGAGACCGAATGAGCAGCGCTCGTGTTCGGTCGCAGTTCAGATATATTATTAATAAGCATATAAGAGAATATGAAATAAAATAAAATTGGAAATAGAATTAAAATTACAGTTACAGAAATTATATAATACAATATTAATATAAGAGAAATATAGAAAAAAATAATAATAAATATGTAAAATAAAATAGGAACTAAAATTTAAATTACAGCGACAATGGAATTATATAATATAATATTAACACTAGAGAAGAATAATATCGTACGTGCAAAGTAGGACTATATATATATATATATATATATATATATATATATACACAAGTTGTATTCTATAATATTGAAATAAATATATATATATATATATATATATATATATATATACAAGTTGTATTCTATAATATTGAAATAAATAAATATATATATTTATTTATTTATTCCAAATTATAGAATACAAATATAATATAGGTTGATTAATTCATACACATAGGCTATAAATTTATTTAATCAAATTGAAGATATTAACACGTTTCTAATTTTCTTGTTGTATGTTAGTGGGTTACATTTTAGAAGTTCTGGGTGTAATTTAGTTAAAGCATTGTACAACCGAGGGGCAAAATTAAAGCTATGCTTTAGACCAGCAGATGTGAGACATTTAGGTTCTACTAATGTTAAATTAATATTTCGTCTTTTGTCATAATTATGTGTCTGTAATACAAACTTATTACGATTTTTATGATAAAATTTTAACAGCGTATACTTATAAATTTGTTCAATATTAAATACATTGAATTCAGAATAAATTAATTTATTTGGATAATCGAAACGTTTCTTAAAAAAAAATTTTAATTATTCGTTTTTGTAGTAAATTTAACGGACTAAGATTAATTTTTGTACTTCCACCCCAAACAATTATACCATACAGTACAGTACATAAAATACATTACTGTATTAACAATAAAAGTTTTTATTCACGAATTGAGCTATTCATTCATTATGCAGTTTATATTATACTGTCTACAGCACATTAGCGTACAATATAGAGAGTTAAGTTAAATTGAAAAATAATCATAATATGGATATTTAAACACATTTTTGAAAATGGATACCGTTCCTTTCGATACAGGCTTCATTCTTTTGTGTATATTATCGCACTACAGTATAGACTACTGTACCTAATTTCAATTGCCAGTTTCGTCCTTCGTATTAGTAACTCATGTTGAAATAATTCTGTACCTACTCTATAAACGAATACCTTACGTACTGTAAATTCAACTTCACTTCTGCCCGATCCGAAAAGATAAAATTACTCAGACATGCTATCTACTGTCCGTCCAAATGATTTTGTCGCAGAGACGTAGAAAGGTGGTGAGGAAATCACGTAACAGTCAATTACTTGACGAGACACTTTTATTTAAGTTGTTTTAAACAGCTGTATAATATTACTAGATATCCAATTCCTAACAGAAATTAATGTTTTCAGAAAAAAGCTAAGACAGCCCAGCCAGTAGCCCTTACAGAGCCGCGAGAAGAAGCGGGTGGGAGAAACCGGGATGCGACGTAGGCAAACGGGCGACAGTACCTGTGCGAAAACATGATTCAATATTGAAAGCTGTTTTGTCACTGGAAAACGCGAACATATTTCTGAAACGTACTATACTCACTAAGTCAGTATTATGACCGTAAGGCGACTTTGACTGCATACGCGGCCTTGGTTCTGTGTGTAGAACAGTTGGAAGTTTACTAGTAGAGGGGGTGGGAGTGAAGTACATAAAAAAAACTCAGGTACAATAAAAATTGAAGTAAAAATAAAATGATGTCCCTGTATTACAAATGTATATTAAGACAATGTATATTAAGAAACCGTTAGAGTTCGTTAAGGATCAAGATATTCCTCAGTATCAGTTTCTTCATTAATTTTTGTTTTGCTAATTTTATTCATCTGGGTTTTATCGATTAAAAAAAATCTTTTGACGAGGTAACTGGGAAGAAATTATTACATGTTTTAAAGTAGGGTGGTAGGACGTCCGGATTTCACTGGACATATCCTGCTTTTTTAGTATTTTGTGGGCGTCCGACCGGCTTTTTACGATAAAGTCAAAGTGTCCGGCTTTCTGCCTTTCAACAACATAGTACTGTACCAAACATTGAAATACAGTAGGGCCTATACAAGGTAAAAACTGAGGTCAAAACTACAGTGGACTCTTCTAAGTTCGACTGAACAGAATTGAAAGTTCAGTCCAATAAGGGTAGTGGGTGTGGCAGGTGAAATGAATACAAATTCTTATTGGTTATCCATCAACGAATACAGTACTTTACTTGCATTTCCTGCCCCCCCCCCCCCCGAGACTTGTGTATGCGTTTCTAGTACCACAGTGGGTTTCGACAGTTCCGTCTCACAAACGGCACAATTCTCAAATAGAAAAAGAAGAGTTCATTAATTTAAAATCGGTGATTAAATATGGACGTCGTAATCAATAAAATATTCTGTTTTCCTTTAACAAAAGTATCACTACAAGACACAGAACCAATTCCCATTCAAATGGCAAATCATTTCTTAGTGCCCATATAGGGGCGTGTCTAATTCTTCTACGTAAGCAGTCGAACTTGATTTCTGTCGAACTTAAGTGCTTCCACTGAACGTGTTTCTGTCGTTATATGAAAAAATATACATTTTATGAATTCTGTGCTCTAAAAAAATTTGTTTTGAACCAAGATGAAGCATTTTTCTTGGAAACAATAGATTTTCAGTGGAGTAACTTACATTTTTTGAACAGGTTGTGAATGTTAAGCGTTTCCAAACTTTGCTGTATATATTTTAATTCTTTTTTTTTCAATAATTGCACATAATGACAATGTCGAAAGGGTATTTTCACTAATCAATACTCAGTGATCAGATGACAGGAACAGACTATCAGTATAAGCTGTAAAGGGTATTGTAACAGCACAATATAATTTGAAGCATTTTACATGTAAAGAATTTCACCCTATTTATTGAAATCCCCAAAGCTACTGAAGGACATTTCCTCTTCACAATAGTATGAACAATGGAGAAAATTTCACTATAGGGATGCCTCACTGACAACAATTATCTTAAAATACAAAAAGAGCATATTTGTCTATGTTTGTCGAATGCGCATCATCATGCTTACGAAAGGAACTTTTCATTGCCAAAAGTTTATTGGAATTTTGGAGTAAGAGGGAAAGGAATGTATCCGTGTTCTGAAATTTATCCGAACAATGAAATTGTAATATTAATAACAATGGATAGCTTTGGTACTGTGTTTGCCGATTGTTTTTATTGTTCTCAGTGAATGAAAAGGAATTTAATGTATTATCAGGCATTTTTTTTTCAAAATGTCCTGCTTTTTTTCTTCAAATGCCCTGCTTTTGAACTTTTTGATCTGGTCACTCTATTTAAAATAAAACAATATACCATCACAAATAATACAGACAATGCATAATATTTACAATCATAAAGAAATTGCAGTAAGAACCAGTCAAAAGTCAACAATAAAATTATACAAAGTGTTTTTAAAAAAGTCTGGTATTTTGAGAGGAGGTAGTATTCATAAAACAAGAGAAAAAATCTGATAAACATGAATCCTAAAATCCATATCCTTAAGGAAACGAGGACTGCGAAATTGGTATTGTAACAACTATCTTCTAATGTGAGTTAAGAAAAAAGGTTCTCGTATTTTGAGAGGAGGTAACATTCACAAAGACAATTATTATTATTATTATTATTATTATTATTATTATTATTATTATTATTATTATTATTATTATTATTATAACTATTTCTTACCAATGTTTATTATTGTCACACTAACATTACTTATCCATCTTTCATGTTGTCTTATGGTCTAGATATTAATGTAATAATTATGTAAGCAATTGTATTCAATTAGAATTATTCTGGCTGGGCGGAAGAGAAGGCCTACTGGCCTTAGCTCTGCCAGATTAAATAAATAAATAATTATTAAAATTATTATTAAAAAGTCTAAGAAACATGGGTCCTAAAATTAATGTATTTGAAGAAACAAGGATTGTGAAATTGGTATTGTAACAGCAAATCTTCTAATGTGAGTTCTTTTTCTCGTTTTTTATTGCAATACAGTGAAAAGTAGAGTCAACAGGCAGATATGACATACCCGAAAAGAAAGTAACAAAGAGCTTACATTTAAAAGATATGCTGTTGTTGCAATACCAATTTCACTCCTTATTTCTTTAAAGGTATATTTATTTATTTATTTATTTATTTATTTATTTATTTATTTATTTATTTATTTATTTATTTATTTATTTCATCAATCTGTGTTCACGTCATGGCGGATTAGATGTATTCCAGTTCTTAATCCGCCATCACTCTCAATACAAATATAACACAAACTAATACATAATGAACCTACAAGTATCCTCTGTTCACAACAATAATAATAATAATAATAATAATACACAACTAATAATAAGTATAGCTCTTGTATTTACAACTTAAAGGTATATGAACTCTAGGACCCATGTCTATTAGACATTTTTTCTTGTTTTTATGAATACTGTAGTATTCTCTCAAAATATTAGATATTTTTTTCTTAACACTTTGTACATCAAGATGTGTCTTCATAGAAGTTTCTTAGTTTGCCACATTGGGGCTGGAGAGATGTTAGCTGTGTTCCGAAGGGAATAATGGGTAAAAACTGGTTATAAGTATTGCCAACCTGACAATTTTAAATATTATGAATACCCATTATTTAGAGATCTGCAAAATTTATAACACTGATATTATTATTGAACTACAAAATGGGATACAAAAGCAATATTAGTCACTTTTGTTCAGCTGGTCAGTGATTAGACGTTGGTGATTCTGTTACATTTGAATCTATTGAACACGCAAGCCATTGTTGTGAACAGATCGGGTAGGAGAGGAAATGTGTTGTCAATGGTTTTCAGTTTAGTGTTCAATCATTGTATTTATATGCATGTTAATCCAAAATTATGATATGTTGTATGCATATTGTGGTTGAACATTTCATTTAAACTGATATATCATTACGCGTTCCTTTGTGGAGTAATATGAAAAATACTAATAATAATAATAATAATATTGCTTGTATAAGCGATATCTGTAATACCGATCGGGCTGTGCAACTTGAGATGTAGTTCCCATTTTTGCCACCATTGACTTGAGCATTACCTTACAAAAATTTTAGTAGTCTCTCGAACGTATACTTGAGTTGGAGGTTTTCCTGAGTTGTCTATGATGCTGCTGCTACTACAAATACTACAACTACAATGTTCCATTGTACTGCTACTTTTGTAACGTTGTATCCGTCGCTACCGAAGACAATCCAGATACGTCACACGTTATAATGCATTAGAGGGAAACTTGGAAGTTCGAAAAAGTAGTTACATTATTTTAGATTTTATATTTTTAGATTTATATTTATTTATTTAACCTTGTAGAGATAAGGCCGTCAGGCCTTCTCTGCCCCTCTACCAGGGGATTACAACTATAACATGAACAATAAGATTACAATTAATATTAAATTTACAATTACAATTACAATAAAAATTAAAGTACGACAAGAATACCTGATTAATGAAAGCTAGACATTTTATCATAGAAGTTAAGAACAAAGAATATTTTTGTATTTACTAAATTACAAATTAAACCTAGAATAACAAAATTCTATAGTGATGAAATTACCGGATATTGAGATATTTTGTGGTAGATTAAAATAACTATTTACAAGAATCCATGTCTGAACGAGTCTCAATTACTGACCAAGTGCCTAGTAAGTTTGCGTTTGAATTGAATTTTATTTCGACAGTCCCTGATGCTAGCAGATAACGAATTCCAGAGTCTTGGCAGGGCTATTGTGAAAGAGGATGAGTATGAGGAGGTGCGATGGGATGGTATTGTTAGTATTGTTTCATGGCGAGAGCGTGTGTTCAGATTGTGGTGGGAAGAAAGGTAAGTGAAGCGAGACGACAGATACGAAGGAATAGAAGAGTTCAAGATTTCGAAGAGAAAGAGAAGTGAATGTAAATTTCTTTTCTTATCTAGTTTAAGCCAACCTATTGCTTCCAGGGATGGGGTAATATGATCATATTTACGAACATTGCTTACAAAACGTACACACAAATTATGAGCACGTTGAAGTTTCATTTTGTTGTCGCTGGAAAGGTCAGTCAGTAAAATGTCAGCATAGTCAAAATAGGGAAATACAAGGGTCTGCACAAGGGACTTTTTTTAAGCAAGAGGGAAGATGAACATTTATCCTTTTTAGCACATGGATAATAGAATATACTTTTCTGCAGGTTTCTGTGATTTGCATGTCCCAGTTGAGATTATTATCCATGTGAATGCCAAGATTTCTTGTATTATATATATATAGATTAGACCAACTTCTGTTTCTTACTTCCCAAATGCGAAGAAGATATTATAGCTTTCTATCGTTCCTTGTAAAATATAAAAGGAGAGATGTGCGAGGGGATCATATAGTAGGACTTCGACGAAGAGGAAATGGAGTAGAGCAACAAGAGAAAGAGGAGGGAGAGGAGTAGGAAGAAGAGAGGGGAAATGTAGAAGGGGAATACGGGCAGGAGGAAGAGATAAGATCTGGGTTCGAAGTCCGAATGCAGTTTTTGAATTACTGTTGAAGTCTCACGGCAAGGAACAAGACTGATACTTCCTACGGCATCTGATAGTTTAGAGTGAATATTTTTACGCACCAGGAGAAGAAATAGTGGCCGCAGCCAGTGCACGCCTTATGTGTAGCTAGCTTCATCCAGTGTTGGAAGCACTCTCAGCATGTGGATGGCGCGTCGGCCAGTCTCTCCAGACGGGTTAAAGTCACAAAGTCGCCTCTATTTAAGAGCTGTCATAAGCAACCATGTTTCAAATGCGGCCGCGGTGCTTTTCGATCTTCTAGTACAGCCCCTTATAGAGTCGCAAGCAGAGTATAGTCTCTGTCGAAACTATAATTCGTTATCCAAAACGCGACGTAATAAAGTAGCACTATTCTAATACATTAATGTTTACTGTTGTACTAAAATTATTGCTTTAGTCTTTAATTATTTTATACAATTCTGACATGTTTTACAATCTTATAACCTGTGGAAATACACTATATCAACACACAATTTTAACTGTCTGTCAGCCACCGGCGTGGCTCAGTCGGTTAGGGCGCTTGCCTGCCGGTCTGAAGTTGCGCTCGGGCGCGGGTTCGATCCCCGCTTGGGCTGATTACCTGGTTGGGTTTTTCCGAGGTTTTCCCCAACCGTAAGGTGAATGCCAGTTAATCTATGGCGCATCCTCGCCCTCATCTCGCCAAATACCATCTCGCTATCACCAATTTCATCGACGCTAAATAACCTAGTAGTTGATACAGCGTCGTTAAATAACCAATTAAAAAAATTTCTGTCTATGAAACACTTCAGAACATTGATCTGTGTGGCATTCTAATTGCATGTAGGGTAAAGTTGCCTAATTCCGTGATACCCCTAACCCCGTGATACATTTTTTTAAATTGAATGTCAGTCAAAGCTTTGACGTTCGACCACAGAGCCAGACATCTTTCTCGAAAGAGTGCATTCTTCGTCTACTTCTGACACATCGGTGAACTTCCTAGCAAGATACCCAATCTCAGGACATTTACTTTAAAAAAACGTATCACGCTATTAGTGGTATCACGGAATTAGGCAACTTTACCCTATGTTTGTATATTCGACTGAATAATATAATTCTGTATGTCGGAGGTAAAGAACCTGTGTCACAAATGCTGAATTTTACAAGAGAGCTAAATGAAAGTGCTCTTTATCACGGTACCTTATGGCACATAGTACCCTTTCCAACAGGCTAACTCGCTTATTATTACGCGTAGAAGTTGTGCTCTGCACCACTAAAAGAAAGCTGAAAGTTAAATAGAAATACGAAAAAACCTCAATTTCGTAAACAATGGACTCACACCTTCACTAAAAATTCTGTCCTGGGTCCGTCTTAAAGAGCGAAGAACTATTCACTTTCTCACCTTACTCTTCAATATTCTTCAAAACTCTAACCCTAGCTACTTAACTTCTCGTTTTCAACATTTGTTCTCATATCACGAAATAAATACTCGCTCACAACACCATATCACACTCTCCATTCCTAAACACAGAACATCCTTCTACTCTTCACCTTTCACCGTCTCTGCAGCTCATCTCTGGAACTCTCAACCACATGTCAGAGACTGTCGGACATTGTCTAGTTTAAAAAATAAACTAAAATTGCCCTTTTTCAATTCAGATTCCTTTCAGTTACAAGCCCTTTTCTCTGCGATAGTTTTGTAAAAATATATGTATTTCTTTTCCTTCCTTTCCCCTTTTTTGTTCTCTTGTTCACCAGATGAATTTATTATTATACTCTTTTCATTGTGAATTTTATTTAATTTTCGTATTTCATTTCTTTTTTATTATTATTTTATTACATTCTTCCATATTAACTATTTGTACTAAATGAGTTGCTTTTATTATATTCTAATGTATTTTACTTTCTTTTTTCTATTATGGTATTATTTTCATGTTGTTTAGTGTCGATTTTATTATGCTCCTCCTCCTTCAAAAACTATAATTGGAATATTGTAGCAACAATCGACCAGGAAGAAATTAATACTCAGTCAGGATAGTCAACTTCATACATAAGTGCAATTGTCAACCATTACAGATTCCTGTCATCACCACTAGAGTCCTGCCCTTAGTTTCTGAGAAAGCTCAGGGTCTCATATTAGGGGAGGGTCTCATGGTGCCTTTACCTTACGTGTATCTTGTAGCCAATTCCTTAAGTTTCCGGAGCATGAATTGCCACATACATGAAGTGCCCATGACTTACCTTGATTCCCAACATGACATCTAAAATACAGTTCATATCGTCGTTGTTTCTGCAATAACTCCTATGTGCAAAATATACAATTTTTCAGTAGGAAGAGAAAATACATTTATTCATCCTATGGCAGCCGTACATAGGAGACTGTGAATTCTTACATTTTCGAAACAAAGAAATATAATTAAAGTCTCTGTGATGTATCTTGTCTCACTGTGAAAAGAGAGAGAAAGGAGATGTCTTACTTCGTCTGTATTGTTATGGCGATGGGGGAGTGGAGCGATGCCGTCCATCTATCCAGTGGCGGAAGGGACTAGTTGATACATTCTGTAGCACAAAATAAAATAACAAAATATCTCTCTTCGTACTGTGTAGTTCCGTCACTGAGCTTGTCTTTCAAGAAACTGAGTTCCGGTAGCCTGTACAATAACAAGATTTTGTAAGGAATCCTGAAAATTTACAACCCTCCTATAATCTCCACCCTCATTTGAAGGGACTTGGTTTTATTGCTACTGAGACAAGATAAACCTTACCAGGTATACTTACTGGAGATTTTATTATTTGCTGTATCACTATTTAATTTATTTAATAGAGCAAAAACCTGAAAATCGATAAATATGTCACATACGAGTTATTGCAGGAACAACGACGATATACCTTTCTAACTAGAGATATAAAGCTACGCTTTTGAGTCTTGAAGCTAAGTTCTCCATATACATAACAAAATAAATTAGAATTATTTTTAAACAAAGGTGGCATTATAACAAAAAAACACTTCTTAAAACACATACCAGAAATACAAGCCATTTGCTCATTCCTATTCTATACCCACAGCACGATACCATTAACAACCAGAAAAACCTCAAAATAAGGAAAATGTCAATAGTTAATACAGGTGGTAACACAGAATAGACTATAGGTTTGGAATGACAACAATGACTACCAACAAAATAAAAATACAGAATAGGCTGCCAATATGAAAAAAAAAAAAAACAAATGGAATTAATGAAATGTATGAAAATCAAATATTCATATTTGTATGTTCAAATACCTGAGAACCTTATTGTGGTCAGTCGGTGTAGGTTTGGGAATGCGTCACCAGAGGGTCAGCGCAATAGATCTTAACAGGTCGCAGTGCTGGGCCATAGTGCCCCCCTCCGTTAAATACAGTTCAGTTCAAATGTTCTTGAGGAAACCCATAACAACAAAATTTGAATTTTAAACAAACGGTACGCGATGGAAAAAAAAAAAACTAATTGCATATTCTTTCTCACCGTGAAACAATATACAGTACCTAATGCACACATTCTCATAAAAGGACAAATTTCATATTGTACAGTGTTGTATGGATCGCTGATGAAATGGCTAATTTAATTACTACTTGATTGACTAATTAACTGAGTAATTAACTGATTGATAGATTGTTCAACAGGTTGATAGATTTATTGATTGATTTATTTATTTAGTTATTTATTTATTTACTTATTCATTTATTTATTTACTCATTTATTTATTTATTTATATTTATTGGCTAATTGATTAGTTAATTTACTAGTTAACTAGTTAATTGGAATGCTGACAGGCTAATTAATTGACACTTAACTGATATTTTAGTATTAATTGACGATCAATGGCTTACTGATAAGTCGGATAACTTTCTAAGTCACTGACTGACTTCCAAACTGTCAGAAATATTTATTTATTTACTGACAGTCTTACAGATATATGGACCTACCTTCTTGACTCTAGCATGCTCAATAATTTACTGACTGACTCATATATCACACAAGTAGGACCTACGATAATTATTAATCAAGTGGCATTAACAGATATGATTACGGAAGTTACTTGTAATATTTATTTTGCTGGAAATTTTGTCATTTTTGGAGCGAAAGGTTTGCAAATTATATTCTTAGTCGAAGACTGAATTATTGGCTGATAAATAAGTAGACTATATCAAACGGTTATGAATTTCCGTTCAGTTTACTTGCTATCGCTTGAAGTCCGTAAATTTTCAAACAACATAGGGAATATTTTGCTTGTGTAAGTTTTAAACACGCTGATAAACGCGGCGACAGCGGAATCAGATACTCCAGTGGAAGCTCCTGTTGGCGTTCTTGTAAAATTACTGTAATTACTGGCAAGCTACTGCTTAGCGTTTATTTGTCTCGTAATTACTGAATAATTATACGCTTCTGTACTCACGTCTGCCAATAAGAAACAGTTTTAAACGCAACTAGATAGTTCAGTATAGACCTACTAACGGAATATAACGTTAAAAACTGGTAAAATACCAACATTTCACATGATTCCGAGTCCTACATATCGGAAGACTTCCTGCCTCGTTCATGAAGTAGAGTGGATCGGGGAAAGTTGCCTAACTTTTTCTTTGATTGAAAATTTAGGATACTGTTCATTTAGTTTTGAATTTCTTATTGAAATATCGAAGTCTGGAAGGTATTTTGAAACTATATTTTGATACAAAACAGAAAACATTCATTATTCTTGTTTATAGATACAGGTTTTCTTCATAGCTGCACTATAGGCATCTTTCCCCGATAGTCAGGTAAGATGGCAAATCAAATTAATACGTTTACTAATATAAGTATTTTACCTGAACTTGGTTTGATACATGTATATAACAAAATTGACTTAATCTGAAGCTCACGGACACTTTCTCACTCGTTTATCACTACTTATCAAGACAGTCATTGCACAGATTTTATTGCCGAGTGCAAGACTTGTGAAATCACTTCTTGCACAAAATGAATTCAATCCAATATATTTTTTGTCATCATTCTTTTTAGGCGGCGTTAAGGGTACGTTAAGGAATTCCATATGCTTGCGATGCTCTAAAACAGTTAAAACCCGTTCTAACATGTTCCATAGCAAGTTGAAGACTGTTCTCAATCCTCTGATAGAGGACCTTACGTAATGTTTACGCATTCCCTGCGATAAAACAAAAAATAAAACTCTTGCAACAAGTTGCCATCTTACCCCGAAAAAAGTGAGCATCTTCCCCAAGTATCGAGGTAAGATGCCAAGTGATGTGACGCAACCTAAGATGGCGGAACAAGGTCGTTGTTTGTTAACAATACAAACGTTAGAACTTTTACTACAATATCCATTACGAAAGTTTGACAGTTATTACGAATTCAAGGATGTATTAAAATTTTAACATACCTTTGCAATTATTTTATAGTAGAAAAATTAGTTTTTTTTTTTTTTTTTTTTTTTTTTTTCACAACAAGAACACGTGGGAAAATGAGTTAGCTTCCACTCTACAGACATTCAACTGTCTCAGTGATCATGAAGACATGCGCGTTTCGTTATCTCTTGGAAGAATTTGAAACTACAAAGAAATAAGCATCTTCCTCCTATAGTCATCTCTCCCGGATTCATTCTAATTACGACTGGAACGTAATGTTTACGCATTCCCTGCGATAAAACAAAAAATAAAACTCTTGCAACAAGTTGCCATCTTACCCCGAAAAAAGTGAGCATCTTCCCCAAGTATCGAGGTAAGATGCCAAGTGATGTGACGCAACCTAAGATGGCGGAACAAGGTCGTTGTTTGTTAACAATACAAACGATTAGAATTTTTACTACAATATCCATTACAAAAGTTTGACAGTTATTACGAATTCAAGGATGTATTAAAATTTTAACATACCTTTGCAATTATTTTATAGTAGAAAAATTAGTTTTTTTTTTTTTTTTTTTTTCACAACAAGAACACGTGGGAAAATGAGTTAGCTTCCACTCTACAGACATTCAACTGTCTCAGTGATCATGAAGACATGCGCGTTTCGTTATCTCTTGGAAGAATTTGAAACTACAAAGAAATAAGCATCTTCCTCCTATAGTCATCTCTCCCGGATTCATTCTAATTACGACTGGAACGTAATGTTTACGCATTCCCTGCGATAAAACAAAAAATAAAACTCTTGCAACAAGTTGCCATCTTACCCCGAAAAAAGTGAGCATCTTCCCCAAGTATCGAGGTAAGATGCCAAGTGATGTGCCGCAACCTAAGATGGCGGAACAAGGTCGTTGTTTGTTAACAATACAAACGTTAGAACTTTTACTACAATATCCATTACAAAAGTTTGACAGTTATTACGAATTCAAGGATGTATTAAAATTTTAACATACCTTTGCAATTATTTTATAGTAGAAAAATTAGTTTTTTTTTTTTTTTTTTTTTCACAACAAGAACACGTGGGAAAATGAGTTAGCTTCCACTCTACAGACATTCAACTGTCTCAGTGATCATGAAGACATGCGCGTTTCGTTATCTCTTGGAAGAATTTGAAACTACAAAGAAATAAGCATCTTCCTCCTATAGTCATCTCTCCCGGATTCATTCTAATTACGACTGGAAATTGCCCTTGAGGTTAATGAATGCGTAATTATGACAGAAAAGATTCTTCATTAAAATTGACATGTTTTGTAATTGCTTAAAGACAAAGGAGAGTAACAGTTTCGTTCTGTATTATAGCTTCGTGTTAATTAAATATGAGGTTGTTGAGATATTTTAAATTCTCACTTATAAAGTGAGAAGTTACAGTGTTTTAAGGAGATTTTACGCTACTTAAATACCTCTCTCCAGAAATTCTGCATTCATTTCCTCAGCACAAAGATACAACAGCGGAATCTGTATTGAGGCCTGTATATAATCCATTAATTTATATACGAGCTTCGATTCGTTAGTAAAAGTCCAGACGTAATCATCATCGTCGTCGTCATCGTCATGGTTTAAGACAATTCTGTCCGTTTCGTCATTAGGAAAAGCTGGTTTCTTCATAGCAGTTGTGGTTGCCATACATCTAGGATGGTATAAATGAATCTTTTTTGTTATCCGAAATTTCTTTTAAAATATTTATAGGCTAATAATGTTTTTCCAGTCTTATCTTTACTTTATCATTTTATCATTCATAATGAAGATATTTAGTTACTTCATTATATATATTGCGAAGGTTGATCTGTGGCGCACGTTGGTTGCGCCATTTGCGACGGTCAGTGCGTGTGTGTTGGTCCACGTGGGCGCCAATTTCGATGGTTTCTCTCTCCTTCCTCTGCCGCGTCGCCGACAAAGTCAGGATCGATTAGCTCAGCCGGGACGCCAATACACGCTGCTGTCCCACGGTGGAGATGATCTCTTTTCAGGGACTCTGTGGTTTTGTGGGTGAAGGATTTTAATGTGATTTTTGTCGATCACACGAACACAATGAGAAAAACCAAGGAGTAAAGTTCCACTAATCTGGTTTTTTATGAACACGTCCCTACGTGAGTATGAGCGACAGAATACTGGCTGTTGTCTTCTCTATAATCTCGGCAACGTTTTCCTGTTATCTAACGCCTGTTTAAATCACCCTTACTATTTACCGAGTAAGTGACAAACTCGAAAACACGAAGTCTCCACTATACCACCACGATCGGCTCAATGGCCGGGAATTGTATGAGACACCGATCGGCTCAATGGCCGGGAATTGAATGAGAGCGTGTCTTGAGTCGCCCCACGTTTAAATACCTCCCGTGTTGACGCGCTCCCAGGACGCTACCTTTTGTTTAGGCTAGCTAAAGCCATCGCGCGCGTTCCTCGACAAGGAAAACCCACGCTAGAGTTAAACAGCCTTGCGCGCGTCTTCGACGGTTGAGTGCCCACGCACTTAGGCTTAATGTACTAGGCGCCTGCAAGACTGTGAGAACAAAACACCTATTATACGCTTCGCCGCTCACAAGCGCTTGGGTTCGAATACCTTAAGAAACGGAGAAATCTCTGAGATGAAGCTATACCGTATTTGATATAAAAGAAATATCTCTTCCTATCATTAGACCACCCGACTACAGCTTCAATATATATATATATATATATATATATATATATATATATATATATATATATACACGGAATGTACCGTAAGTAGTATTATTAATTTCAGCGGGTTATTCTTTCACATATTTAGACACAAAGTTAATACAATTTTGATCGTTTTTATTCCTTTTCGAGATAAACATTTTTTATGTGAAACATTTCGTACCGTATTTTGGGAAAGCCGTGTATTTAATTTCCACTATTCTCTGTCAGTTTAAGAGGGCAGATAGAATACAAAATGAAGCTGTGTTGGAAAGAGTGGGTGAAGAAAGGATGATGCTGAAACTGATCAGGAAGAGGAAAATGAATTGGTTGGTTCACTGGCTGAGAAGAAACTGCCTACTGACTGATGCACTGGAAGGAATGGTGAACGGGAGAAGAGAAGAGTTCGGGGCAGAGGAAGATATCAGATGATAGACGACACTAAGATATAAGGATCATATGCGGAGACAAAGAGGAAGGCATAAAGTAGGAAAGATTGAAGAAAGCTGGGTTTGCAGAGAAAGATCTGCCCTTAGGCAGAACACTATGAATGAATGAATGAATGAGTTATGATAATAAATGATTAAAATTGTTTTAGTTTTGTTTTGTTCTTTAAATGTACTGAAATTTGATCCAATCAAATGTACCTTTCGTTCTGCAGAGGAATTTTGCATTATTACATTTGTTCTGATCAAATTTCTGAATATTTAAAGAACAAAACTAAGATCCTGTCAAATTTTGTTACAATACACTGCTTCCTTAAATTGACTGAGCATATTGGGAATTAAATCAACAGGTTTCTCAAAACACGATATGAAATGTTTGAAATAAAACGACTTTTATCTTGAAAAGGAAGCAAAGACGGGCAATATTAGGCTATATTAAACTTACTTAGTTACTTACAAATGACTTTTAAGGAACCCGGAGGTTCATTGCCGCTCTCACATAAGCCCGCCATCGGTCCCTATCCTGTGCAAGATTAATCCACTCTCTATCATCATATCCCACCTCCCTTAAATCCATTTTAATATTATCCTCCCACCTACGTCTCGGCCTCCTCAAAAGTCTTTTTCCGTCTGGCCTCCCAACTAACACTCTATATGCATTTGTGGATTTTCCCATGCGTGCTACATGCCCTGCCCATTTCAAACGTCTGGATTTAATGTTCCTAATCATATCAGGTGAAGAATACAATGCATGCATTTCTGCGTTGTGTAACTTTCTCCATTCTCCTATAACTTCATCCCTTTTAGCCCCAAATATTTTCCTAAGAACCTAATTCTCAAACTCCCTTAATCTCTGTTCCTCTCTCAAAGTGACAGTCCAAGTGCCACAACCATACTCAACAACCGGTAATATAACTGTTTTATAAATTCTAACTTTCAGAAATCCTGGGTAACTTCGGTGCTGGACCCCGGACTCATTTCACGGGCATTATCACCTTCATCTCATTCAGACGCTAAATAACCTAAGATGTTGATAAAGCGTCGTAAAATAATCTACTAACTTTCAGATTTTTTGATAGCACACTAGATGACAGAAGCTTCTCAACCGAATAATAACACGCATTTCCCATATTTATTCTGAGTTTTATTTCCTTCCTAATGGCATATTCTAGAGCGAAGTTAAAAAGTAAAGGTGATAGTGCATCTCCTGGCTTTAGCCCTCAGTGAATTGAAAAGCATCAGATGGAAACTGGTCTATACGGACTCTTCACCCTGTATACACCCAATATTATTTTTCGTTGAAAATGTCATTATTTCAATTCAGCGTGCCCTTAAAAAAAGAAAACATTTGGAACGTCATTTCTCACTATTTCTTTAACAACATTTCTGAAGTTTTATGTGGACATCATAGTAAAATATTTGGATTTTAGGATTACAAGATAAGGAATTTGAAACCAGCGAAATGTGAACTTACTTATGATGGTTTACGTGAATTATAAGCCACATATCTAAGGGCCTAGTTGAGAAGGATGGAACAGTTTTTATAGTTAGAGAGCTGAACTGCCGACCGATGCATATATTTCATGTTTCTCTAGAGCGAGAGAGAAGTATGCGTTGTGGTGAAGAGAGATTGAATAATGTGGAACGACTGTGCACGCCTCTGATCTTAGATACTCCAAACATTTAAAATTTTCAACACTACGGCTTGTTTTCAGGGCACAAGCAAGCACTGGAGAGTATGAAAGGGATCAGTGTTCTTCCTTGGGAGGACGGGAAGGACGAATATCTTGAATAACTCATTCTCGCCTTGTACCAAATGTAATGGTTGCGGTGGGTTTGATTTTCTTCAATTTCTCATACATAGCATAAGAAAGATCAGATGACGCTTCATAATGTTTCAAATTACGGAAAATAAATGGATAGAGGAACTATTTCGAAATTTCCGGTCAAATTTAACACATTGAGATCTGCACATGAGGTAGACAAATATATAAAGTTAGCTGTTCATGCTATCTACAGGATGCGGAAGAACACATCACTAAATTTTAGAGATGAAAGAGTACACTGAAATAAACAATTTCAGACCAAAAAGTAAGGGCCGAAAACGCGTACTTATTTTTCGAAGGGCCTAAATTCTTTAAATTTTGACGTCTAACAGACAGACAATTGTTCATCATTTATACGATTCAGGTTTATCCAACCCAGGAGCCTCTTATTATTGCTGTAGTACACTGCTCTGTCGATATACGAAGAAGCCAATGTTTATTTATTTAAATATATAACACGAGGAACAAGTCCTCTGCAATCGCTAATCATCATGTTTAGGTAGAGCATGAAAGTCAAGGAATATTACGACACTAAAAAATCGATCATACGGGAATGGATATTTAAGAGTTAATAATTCATTATACAAATTGAATTTGATACAGCGTTAATACGAATTAATTTTATTTCCTACTCTACTATATAGGCCTATATATAAATTAAAATAATACATAAATACAATATAGATAAATAAATAAATAAATAAATAAATTTTTCCTCAGACGTGAACGTGTTTGTGACATGATGCCTTACCGCTACCGGGGGCTTGGATTCTCGTCACAACAAGAGACCACGTACTATTTTGCTAACTTTCTTCACCCACTCTTTCTGGCACAGCTTTATTTCTTATTTTGTCTGTCCATGTCACACGTTTCATCCTTCTCCATATCCGCATTTCAAATGCTTGCTGTCGTTTCTCTTCACTTCGTCGTAATGTCGATGTTCTTGCCCCACACAATGACATGTTCCACATGAAGTACTTCACTAGTCTCTTCCTTGTTCCCCCCCCCCTCCCCAAAGGTTCGCAGAAAATGCTGATTTTTCTGTTCAAAGCTTCCTTTGCCATTGCTATCTTTCTTTTGACTTCCTGGCAGTAGCTCATGTTACTACTTAAAGTACACTCCAAGTATTTGAAACTGTCCACTTGTTCCACCGTCTCATTTCGAATTCGCATGTTAAACTTCTTTATTTTTCTTCCGATAACCATGGTTTTCCAGCATATCTTACGCACATTATTCTTCTATTTGTTATGATTATGGAATGTTTTCAAACCAATGAAGTAGTGAACTGCACTAGGAAAGTTGCGCATATTGTTCCTATTTCACTTTCTTTCGCCATAACAGACTTACCAGTGTATTATGTGTCCACTCGAAAGCTGCCACCAATAACTTTATTGACTTTGGCATTTATAAATGTAGGGTTACAGGGAAATAAGCGTTTGAGTTTCCGACTCTTACTTTCTCATCATACGTTATTTGTTTTGGTTTACTCTATCATCCCACAAATTTTGTAAAAGTCGCTTTTCGGAGTCCGGTATGATTATGTGAAAACTTTATTGGAACGATGCAGATAGAAACAACGGCACGTATTTGGAGAGAGTAATTGGCTTGCCATCGTCATATGTGTCGCAAAGAGCGTAGTCCGAATCTCAGCGCTGAGCAATCTGATGGCATCACGGTGTTCCGAATTTCAACGATGACGTCACTGATGCTTGATGCTCCGCCGGTGTCGCACCGGTACCATCAGCTTGCAGAGGTGGTGGCAGTCTCCATCAGTGAATCAGATTGGTTCTTGTATAGGGCTGGAATTAGCAGACGAATGACATCGTGCACTGTTGTGTCATGGCGATGTGTTCTGCTGTATTGTTTGTAATGAGCACAACGTAAAAACAATATGTTAATAGCTTATGAGCGAACATGTCAACGGACCAAGAAATAAATTGTTCATGCTCTCTTTTCTTTGAACGAGATGACAGTACGGACATTTCGCAAAATCTTGCTAATGTAGCACAGACAACAACTTGTACAGCCGCCATGACAGCCATCGAACCTTCCAGCAGTTTTGTTCCTATTTCGCTGCAGCGTGACGTCATTGTGTTCCACCGGTCCGGTGAGATTCGGAATACGCTGAAGGTGTTAAAATAGTTTGGTCTGTTCAATTAAATACATTTTTTCGAGTACAATGTAGAAAATAAAAATGTATCTTCATATCCTATTTTGGCATAGTATAGAAAAGACTTCATTTACGTGTAGGAGACAAAAAAAAAAAGGCATACCAACTTCGGCAGTAGATCTGTTTATACCAAAATAAGTAGAAGTATTCCTAATTAACGTAGACTTTTATATATAAAATCTACTTTGTGGGTTCCGTTATTTTTACAGTTTCCAACCCTTCGTTATAGAGAAGCTTCAGAATTCTTGATTGCTCACAAATAAGCTGAACGGCATTCACAATCCAAGTCCTCCGACTTAGCAAACGATGTGAACTCATTAATATGTTTTCTTCCTTAATCTACTACCCCGTCAAGTAAAAAAAAATATTAAGATAACTTTTAAAGTAATATCTTTTATCCAAAGCATATTGGGAGTCTTTTATTTATTTTATGAACAAGATCTACTGCGAAGCACTGTAATCAATGTTTTTGAACGTCTTATATTTGAGTGACATTTAAAGAACAACAAATCATATATTATTATATTCATGTAATTAGCAACATGATAGCTGTCCACCGATGTGGAATAATGGTTAGCATGCCTGACCGTGAAATGAGCGGGC
Organism: Periplaneta americana; assembly: GCF_040183065.1. NCBI lineage: Eukaryota > Metazoa > Arthropoda > Insecta > Blattodea > Blattidae > Periplaneta > Periplaneta americana. The sequence goes on along the minus strand of NC_091118.1, from coordinate 156,948,153 downwards.
CCAGGTTCAAATCCTGGTTAGGACAAGTTACCTGGTTGAGGTTTTTTCCGGGGTTTTCCCTCAACCTATTAAGAGCAAATGCTGGGTAACTTTCGGCGCTGGATCCTGGATTCATTTCGCTGGCATTATCACTTTCATCTCATTCAGACACTAGATAACCATAGCTGTTGATAAAACGTCGTAAAATAACCAAATTTGAAAGAAACATGATCGCTACCGGTGTAGCTCAAGCGTAGGCGCGTGTGTCTACCGATCTGGAGCTGATCGAGTGTGTTTTCGATTCTTGATTGGAGTCATTACCTGCTTGAATTTTTTTCGAGATTTTTCTAACTGTAAGGCGAATGTCAGGTAATAACATTGCAAATCCTCGTTCTCATCTCACCAAATACCATCTCGCTATCACTAATTCCTTCGATGCTATATATCCTAGTAATTGATATAGCGCCGTTAAATAACATAGCCTACTACAAATAAGTTAATGAACGAAATTATTGCTGTGGACACTGTGAGAAAATATATGTCATCTTCGTGACACCTTTCTAGTCTTATCTCTAAAATTATTCAGTTATTATACTATTACCCGCTCTGGTAACATTACTGTATTCTTTCAGTTTTGTCTTCTTTTTACAAACGTCCCTATAGCCTAATTGATTTCATATTCTATATTATTTAGCCTACATAAACCTGCAATACCATTTATAATTTTGATTTTGTTTGCATTCATTTTGTTTACTCGTAATTTCGATTTCTTACATTGAATTCATCTTTGACTTCACATCTTTAAGTCAATATTTGTGTTGCTAATGTGTTAGACCCATATATTTTAATATTTATACTTGTTGTATTGTTTTTTTTGTGTCATTTAAACCGTGAATGAATACTTTCAAATGTAAAAAATTCTTCGAGTCAAAGCTTTTATATGTTATTTCCGGATTTAATTTTTTAGCTAGCAGACTTCGCTGCGGAAACAAATAAAGCGATTCCAGATCAGAAATACCAGTTTATATTATAATCTTGTGAAATAGTAAAAATTAGTCAACGGCATTAAGAAGTGATGATAGTAATGGTCCACCATCAATTTCCAACATTTTTATCCGTCTCTGAACATTCCTGTAGGACTTGTGTGTTTTTTCTTTTCGTTTTATAACTAGACCATTCATTTTAATCCTCTCGTAATTTATGGTCCTCTCTGGGCTCCTCTGCTGAATGTTTTGTGTGTTTCATTGCCTAAAGTAACCGACAAACATGTAGCTTGATCTCTGTTCGGATGTCTATATCAAAACAAAAGTCATATTGGACGTAAACCAGTGTGCTTAGAAACATATAACAGACTTCTAAATGACAGCACGGTTTTGTAGAGTGTGGCCAAAAGCACAAAAAGTGTGTTTCAATTAAATTTGTTCCTGAGAATACGAGATAATAATAATAATAATAATAATAATAATAATAATAATAATAATGATGATAAAACGAGATAATAATGATAATAATAATACGATATAATAACTTATTATTATTATTATCATTATTATTATTATTATTATTATTATTATTATTATTATTATTATTATTATTATTATTATTTACACACTTTGCCAATTTTGAATATCTAATTTCTCACAACATTTAGGGTGGTATTCATAGACATTTCGCAGCACGCGCTACGAGCGTACTAAGCTAGCCCCGGCTATCCACTGGTTACTAGTACATAATTCAAATCATATTTTATCGCTAACACTGGTTTATGAATACGAAAAACGCTTATAATCCACCGAAAGCCCGTGCTAAAAATGTCTAGTGTTTAGTGTCAGCTTATCAAACTGTTATTTTAAACATTAAAGTAACCCTTCTTGCACATAGGTCTAGTTAATCTTCTTATGGCGCCATTTTTTCATAGTACAACTGTATTTACGTTTCTATTTACATACAAAAAGCTTAGGCTTATCTGGTGGATGTCGTGTTTTAAAGTGTTCTACGGAAATAATCATGGCTTCCATGCATTACTCACTGATGTATTGTTTTTGTTGAAATTAAATATTATCGCGAACAAGACGTTTGATTAAAATAATCGTCACTGTTTTCTAAACTTTGATAAATGCAGTTTGATATTGTAATATATTTAATTCATAGGCTTACCTATGCATGTTTAAACCACGAGGGAAGGCACCAGTGTAGCGACAATTACCTATGTTAAGCGAAAGAGAATTTCCTATTATTTCTGTAACGTCCTTATGGAAATTCGAATTTAAATAGGCCTAATATAAAAATTAACTTTAAATTTCCACAATAAATTCTCAGATTGTTTTGAGAATACCTAATTTCCCTATTCCAAGACTTGTGACTTATCCTTCTCTCTGACTGGACCCCTCAATTTATACTGTACCATATTATTTTGTAAAATTTATTCATCTGAAGAATATAATAATCGGACACCTATTCTTTTACATTGAATTTTAAAATTTGCTTGAGTTGATGTTCTTGTGTAATATTTTAATTTGTTACTCTCAAATCCCACATGATCCCAACTGGTCACTTTCTAAACTCACATGTTCCAAACGGAGCACACTTAGAATACTCATGATCCAAAGGTCATTGTCAAAACTCGTATGATCCATAATTTAAAGCTAAATAACTTTTACTCCTGTATAAATAAATACGGTTACGAATATGAATTAGTAGTTTTTAATCATTGGTCTTTCATTTATTAACCTTCATTGTAAAGAAAATGGGCTCCAAGTATTACAAAATATGGTTTTCCTCATTTGTGAAAATTTTTATTTTTGGAACAAGTGAGTTATGATTCTAACCAACTCATTTATGGCCATTGGCGATGAGTTTATCTACAGTATAGTACGGCTTAGTCACGGATGTTTCATAGCGTTATCATTAGATAATCTTGAGATCTTGCAGTATGTGGAATATTATTTAATGAAATACTGAATACGTTCAGCAATAGAAATAATTATGGTTGAGTTCTGGATCTGTAACACGTTACGAAGTGATTAGAACTCAGCGTCGTGTTAACTTTACTTCGCGTAAGTCACAGCATGTGCTCTTTAGAAATGGAGCTCTAATCTGGACGTAAATTAAATTCTGTAAAAAAACGTTATAAACTAGACTCTATACGAAAGTTGGGAAATATAGCCTATTGCATTAGAATATGACAAGAACAGACCGAAGTATGCTCTCCTGCATGGAAGTCAGTTATTAGTAATGAGATCAGTAACAAGGAAGACTGGAATAAAATTAATTTATAAGCTGAAACAAATTTCCAGGGAATGTTGTTGTATGCAAGACTACAAAGTAGACTATATGAAAATTTTAAAAGTAATAGTCTATATGACAGCCCAGATCACATATGGATTGCTCATTTCTATGCTAAAATCGGTTTGCACTTTGAAGAGAACAACCGCCAGGATCGCCACCCGTCCGCCGTAAACGAACACGAGATGGCAGTACAGTCGCTAATGCAATTCAAATGGGAGTTATGACGTGACTCCTTATGTAACAACTAGATGGAAGCATAGTAAACCTGACAAAAGTTGTTACTGTCAAAGCCTATAACGCCGAGCAATCTGGGTATATATGATCTAGGATTATAGTTAATTAATGTTACATAGGGGTACAAATCGCTATATAATATAGTAACCAGTGTACGTCTGGAAAAATATTTCGTTCGCAGTGATTCAGTGCGTCAACTTTCGATATCAGAATCACGTGACTTATGCGTTACATTGCATTACAAATGTAATTTATAGACTTACTTTACAATAAGTGCTAGAACTGTCGACTGCTGGAAATGCAGCACGACATTTCTTGTACGCTATCTGTTTAATATAAGTATCAAAAATGAGGATTCGCTGTTCTATATTACCATGAATTAAACTGACCGCACTGATATTAATGATGTAAACTTGACATCTCTTCAGCCTGTGTTAACTGTTCATACTTCACAACCCGAAACCTTCCCACGCTCGAGGAACCAGAGAAAGTGTACACACTATTTCCTCGGCAATCGCGTTCGATCTACAAATAACTGTAAAAGGCAGACGGCGTTTACCTCTTCTAAGCCTGTTTCCTGGCAAACGCTCTGTATAATATAATATAATATAATATAATATAATATAATATAATATAATATAATATAATATAATATAATATAATATTTTCGGCCAGTGTATGGGACCGGTGCCCACCCAGCATCGTGATGCATTTGGGGAGCTACGATAGGTAACGAAATCCGAAACCAGCTATAACGGCTGGGGGGATCATCGTGCCAACCACACGATACCTCCATTCTGGTTGGATGATTGTCCATCTCTACTTCGGCAGCCGGCTCGTCGGTCGTGGGCTGTAACGCCACGGATTATTATTATTATTATTATTATTATTATTATTATTATTATTATTATTATTATTATTATTATTATTATTATATAGCTAATAAAATACAACACAATAAAATACAATTACAATACAATACAAATGAGGCACTGAGAAGCAAAGTAATATAAGTGACTTTTTTTTTAAAAAGTGAGATAAGTATATATTCTAAATCTTTAACGTCACTTCTGTTCAGAGAAAAAGTAATATAAGTGCAGTTCCAGTCAGTGCTGCTCCATGTTGGCCTTACACTTGTATTACAATGCATACAGAGTTTTGACTGAGAGGCAAACTAATACAAGTGCGTTGTTTACATATTGTTGTTCCGTTTCTTCTGTGTATGACTAATTGATTTGCCATAATGGAGAGAGGTAATAGATTACATATTCGTGGAAGGCCTGCACACATTGAGCTGGACCAACTATACAATAAGGATAACTTTTGCTAAGTGGAGCAACTTGCAGTAGCTAACGAAATTCATCCCACTCATACACCACTCTTTCTTTGATGACCTGAAGCATTAGGATGGGCCTGTAATAAGGACTGTAGGACGTGGAAAAGTGCGTGGAAGAGGAAGTTGAAGGAATATTCGCGGTAGGAACACTACAGATGCACTTCATGACAGAAACATAGATGTTTCAGCAGAGAGAGATGTGACTTCATTAGATGAGGCTAGTGACGTAATGAACAGCGACTGAGGCTGAATTTCATTTAAAATTTGAAATTTTCTTAGCCCTCTTCTTTCGGAGCACCAAAAACCACATCAACTGTTGCCCTAGAAATTGAATATAATATTTAACCAATCAGACACTATGTATTAAAAAAGAATCTAAAAATACATTTAAAATTGCAAGCCTCATCCAGATCTCAGATGTTCTTCAAACTGTCAGATAATATCCTATGTAATTTCTACAAAATAAACAAAGAAGAAATACCAGTCTCAATCACAGACACACTCATTGCTAAAACTCCAGTTGTAAATGAAATTCCTCCATGAACATAGCCTACAAATTCCACGAAATCATTTCAAAAATGATCCTCCATACATTCTTAAGTTAGATGCCATGGAACTACTCTGCAGCACATATAAAGATTACCTTCAAATTTATACAGATGAATCTCTAAACCCTGATGATGGAACATCAGGAGCAGGGTATTATATTCCAAAATATCAAGAAAATTACTTCATACCATGTTCAGCCTCCTCCAATCTTGACACTGAATTGCTAGCTATTGATGCTGCTCTTTAGTGTGTTACTCGAATTTCTAAAATATCTATTTGCATACTTACCGACTCCAAGGGGGCTATGTTTAATATAAACAAATATGTACCACACCTATTCGCACATAGAATTATTCCAATTCAGAAACAACTAAGTGAACTAAAAAAGCTCCAAAAGAAAATAAAATTTCAATGGATACCTAGTCATTGTGGTCTACCTGGAAACGAGATAACGTTGCGAAACAGGCAACATATTTGCAACCAAGACCTCTTCAAATGATATCTCTATCCAGTGCCTTTACTTCAGTAAAGTTTCATTTTATAAACTTATAGATCAACAATTGGCTCTCTTCTGACAAAGAAAAATTTTACAGTCCGTTAAAAAGAAACCGAATGACCTGGAAATTCACAAAAACTTGTCCAGACATGTTCAAACATTTTTAATAAGAGCCAGAACAGATCACATTGTCACTCAATTATACCTACACCGATTTCACATTTCTGATAATCCTACTTATCTGTGGTGTAATAATCATGATGAAGACCTGGAACACATTCTTCTATACTGTCCATCCATAAACCACAAAAGAAGTAAATTAAAATCATCGGTATCAGTTGCAGAAGACACATCTCTGCAGTATATATTGACTACACCCCAACTCTGGCTACTAGCAACAGGCGTCTATAATGAACACTGATCAAAATACCCCTAATTTACTATGAAAAAGAACTGAAAATACTACAGTGGACTATAGTTGACTTCATGTTGTCTGCAAACAACTGGATACATTAAGAAGATTGATTGATTCTTTCGGTTATACAGACACATTTTTTGTTATAATATGATGATAAGAAAGCTCAATTGCTGCTAAGACAGAAATGTTTCAATGTTGTAAACACTGTCCTTGTTCTTGTTTTAAATAATATAAAAATACTGAAAACCCTTGCACTTATATTACTTTTCCACAAAAATATTTTCGTGGCAAAATAATACAAGTGACTTTAGGACCCTATTTTACCTAAACGTTTTAGAATAGATTATTTCTATTTAGAAGTTAAAAAATATAGGTACCAACAGACACAACTTTAAATTTACAGCAACATAGTCCTGTAACAGATTTTTTAATTTCCGTTTCAACTTCAAAGTCACTTATCTCAAAAGTTACTAAGTTCACTTTTATCACTTTGCTTCTGAGTGCCTCAAATATAATATAAAATAATATAATAGTAGTTGTAATATCCTCTGATTGAGATTCTGGCTGATATGTACATCTATTATCAGGCAGTAGGCCTACATCTCACTTGACGATATGTCAGAGGAAGAACAATTTATTGTTTCTTTTTTTGCATCTGAAGTGTGACTAGTTTAATATGTAGCTAATCGGCGATGTATGAAAGAAACTGACCACCCTACTTCATTATCTCGTGGTATAGTTGTCTCATAAGTGGTACCTTCTTGGTATCACTTGTCAGGTTCAAATCTATCTTCGGACAGTTGACTAAACAACAACAGTAGTTGTAATTGTTCCTTTGTTTACGACTGAGCAGCAGACACCAACGATGCAGCGTGACGGTATAGCGAAGTTCCGCTCATCATCTCTTTACTGAGAATGTTAACCTATTACAAGATTTCTAGCATTAGATGCCATCACCTGAGAACGCACAGCGATTTTGTAAAGGTTATTCAGAAATGATTATATGTTTGTGGGAATAGATTAATTCAAATCATTATCATAACTTTAGGTGCGGACTTGTTCTGGAGAAACAACTTAACACACTCTGTTACTATAACAAGATTGAATCGGTTAACTATGAACATGGTAAGGCAATTAGAAGCTCAGAATCTTTGCTGTGGGATTGAATGTACCTGATGCACAATCTCAGTGTTTTCTATCTTATTTATTTGCGCGACTTCGCTCGTGTATTGGCATCATTATCAGGTTCAAGTTTTCCTGTTTCCCTCCTGCTCTAGATATGCACTCTCCGGCACGAAAACATTATCACATTTAATTTCCTGAGGATATTTATACGCCTGAAGTATGTATACATGTTAGTTAGATTTTGTTCCTCGGATAGTTCAGTGCTGGAGCTCGAAATCTGGTTCGATTCCAAAAATTAGCTTGAGTGATACTTATCATGGATTCTGACCTTATATTGTCTGTTATAGTAAAGGCAGAAGAAATAGGCGGGTTTTTGGTCTTGTGCGGAAACTACACACTTCACTCTTTCTGTAGCGGTTTATGACCTGAACAAAGAGACCTTCCTGTTGCTGCGTTCGAATGCTAGTTGTTGACAAGTGCTCGCCTGTGATATTACTGTGTTGTAGCTTGTTCGCAAATATATATCATAATAAACGGTATTTTTAAATACTAATCATCCAAATAATCGCTATCATATCTTAGTCGAGCTGTGATATTAGAAGTTATACTAAAGGCATTATTTATCAAGTTTACTGTTTCTTGAAAAAAAAAATTAAAGGTTATGAGGACGCAGACAGCCACTGCCTAGGCGTGTGGTGTTTCTACGATCGGTTCAGAAAATTTGTGCAGAACGATTTTTTTTATTCATAGTTACTGTGTTATTTGTTTTGTTAAGCTAAGCCACTCTTAAGTGTGCTTCTAATATATAAATATTTATTTATTACGAAATCCCTTCATGTTATAATAACGTGTACATTTTCTACACAAAGCAAAAGTATATATACATTTTTTGCACTTTAATTTTTAATTGTCTCATGATTCACAAAGTTGATAACTATATAAACATTATTTAGTACATACTATTTCAATACAATATTCTGAAAACACATAAAAATAAAATACCTGTGTGTAATGCCAAATATCTGATTTCTCGTATTAGGTTTACATTGCATTATAATAATTATTATATTTGTGAAATGGATAACTTGCGAAATATTATAAATGATAATATCATCTAAAGTCCGATTAGTGTAATATATTATTATTCAGCGATGTATGCAATGGAGAGGACAAGAGAACTGGCCACCATAACCCATTATCTCCTCATGAGTGATGCCTTATTGCTTCACTTATGAGCTTCAGACCTGTGTTCGGACAGTTGACTAAAAAACAACAATATTCAGTACATCAGGCATTTGTACTAGAAATCACGTTATTATTTTATTTGTTCTTTTAAGTTTTCCTATAGTCCAAAACGTGTGAATGGAGTAAGTTATTTGGGACAGGACCATACACCAGGCAGGTTCTGAGGGGTATAGGAGTCGGGGTAGTGAATGAGGGGTTCGCCATATCCGCCTATTTCTTCTGTCCCTAGTATAGTTCGATGACCTATGTTTACAATGGGGGCACATCATTTTGCCTACACATCTTGGGGAATGTACCAAATTACATCTTACATTTGTTGTAAGATTTGTCTCGGGAGTATCCTGTGTCCCAGAACTTTATACAGTCTATTTCAGTTCACCAACATTTAATTTTCCTTCTACTCTCCCCCTCATTGCATGTCTCTTAATTTCGTAAAATATATGAAATCATTCAAAATGTCACGAACAAGAAGGCCATCACACTAATAAACACCAGGCAATCATAACCGAAAACGAATTGGTTAAAATGCATACCGGTAGCCTAGTTAAAATTAAATCCTGTTTTTTTTTTTTAATTCTCAGAATGGGCGGACAGAAGTTCTCCTGCGATCACGTTAGTCTCTGCAGAATCCAAGACAAGAAGATAGCTTCGAAATCTCCCGCTTAATTTGGGTGAGTAAATAATGTTTTTATTGCATCCATATTTTATAATAATATTTTACATTAATAGTTTCTTGTTTGTCAAATCATCGATACTGCGCCGTCTCATTAACCAGCGTGTGGAAGCACGCTCGCCGATAGCCAAACTTGCCGTTTTCCGGTGGCGAGATAAATTGTTCATACATTTTATTTAATATTTCTTTAGTATAGTCAATGACACAGAAGAAATTTTAACTGATGGATTTTCAGCCTCGTACATACCGCAGAAATTGGTCAGTAATCATAATGTTACATCGTGTCCCAAAGTAATTGCTCCGATTTCACATTATTTTATCAACAGTAATCTCACTAGAAGTTTTGATTTATCTAGAGAAAATCAAAACTCGAGTGGGATTTAATTGACTATTTCACTATTAGAAGAAAGTATATGAAGTTTAGAAGTAACGAAGTACTCCAATACAATAAAATATTAATTGACTTACGAAAATAAAACTGTCTTCAAATGTATTATTGTACCATCTCAGCATCACAAATATTACACTAGATGCATGCTAGATGGCAGTAGTGTGTTATGATTAGCTGTTATCTTGCTATCAGTTGTGCCAACTATAGAATCTTCATTGAACTCTGTAGACGAATACTAGCAATCCCTTCTCGATCTAGATCACGATGGTAGTGTTACTAGTCAAGAAGCCCTTGTTGATTCAGTGTCATTTTTATTAAAACAGTTGCATTCCACTTCAATTATCCGAATCCCAGTAATCAACGTCACTTGACAGATGATTTTCAATAAATCTTAATATTAAACAGTCTATGATACGTGGCTATCCATAATATCATATAGCAGAAGCTATAATATAACCAAAATAATATATGCAAGTGTTAGAAAAGTTTTAATTAACGACAATGACATAAAAAATAAACATGAATAATTTTAAAAGGAATAATTATTGAATGTACAATTTTCAAATTTGAATGTTTTAGTGGATGATGGTTCAGTTGATGTTATATTGGACGTGTGCGTAAAAGAAGTGGAACTCGTTGATGTAGGCCTACATGGTGTATTCCTCAACTTATTCAGGATTTCCGAATGGTGCTCTTCATTTATTTGTAAATAGGATTTCAGGGAAGATGCATAGGTATGACCAGTGATTTTTATTAATTCTTGTTCTTGAATGCCAATGCGAGTCATATTTGAAACTGCTGTGCATCGACTGGAGTGGTTTGTATTTTTTTTTTGTTTTTTTTTTTGACGTCCAGACCAGCGCAGTTTGAAATGTTGGCAAACAAAGAAACAAATGTTAGGGACGCGATAAAATTAAACAAATGCTAGGGGCGCGATAAAATTGTGAGATAAGCAGCCATGATTGGTTGAAATACGTCCTTTCGTACCGTTTTATTGGTCAAAAGTAGTATGACGTAGTAAAAGTGTAATAGTCTCTGTAATTATTTAGGCCTATTAAAACCACAGCAACGCAATAAGTTCCAATATTTAGGTAATCTCTCCATATTTTATTTGGTATTTCAAAAGTTCTCGATTTACGAACATCAGGCCACACGACACACATAGGCCTATAGACGATATTTCAATTCTTTCCACACTCTGCTCAGCGTTGCGCTCACTATCGTCTGCACCTCAACTGTGATGGTTGCCGTAACTTCTGCAGGTTATTGTCTGAAAGAGGAACATAAATACTGTCCTTTATTTACACCCACAGAAAAAATCACAAGAGATAAGTAGGGTGATTACGGAGGCCATCTCATAAAGTTTTGGTCTTCGGCAGTGCAACGGCCAATCCAACGTTGAGGGAGATGCTCGTTGAGGTACTCTCTCACATGATGGAAGTGAGATGATGCACCATCTTGCTGAAAAATGGACTTTTTCTGCAGTCAAAACAGAGCGATGAGCTGTGAAATTCAGGACACAAGAAGGAAGGTCTCCGAGGTTTCGATAGTGCCATTTTCTATCAGTGACACCATCCAACAATATTCAGTGCGTATGATAGTCGCATGCTTATTAGCCATCTACTGAGAAGAGTTTCTACAGCTTTATACTTTTCTAAATAAACCATCTTGTATATTATCTGATCTGCATCTCCGACGTCGTTCATCAGTAAACATTACAGAGAAAGAGAGATTGTAACTGTCTGCCCATCTCCAACTGACATCAATGAAGAACGGGTTCCGGATGAAAGAGTGTAGGTCTACCATTTGTTAGGAGATACAATTGCCTTATCAATGCAGAATTTTTATTATTTAAAAGATACATCCAGAGTTAAGTCTTTGAAAGTGATGAAACATTCAGTGCTCTTCATTTGTTTTGATACAATTAAAGAAGAAGCGAAGTAAGAAAGAAACAAATGAGACAGATTTGAAACATATGGGCTTTGAGTTCTATATTAAAGTTTTAATTTAGTACGTTATAATCATTGCAATTAAAATGTTCGTTGAATTAGTGATTGATTTATCCTTCCGATATTCCAGTTAAAATGCAGTAATGTAGAACGAAATATGGATCTTTGATTATCAGAGAAATGTAGGTTGAAAGAAAGACTATTGTCTGGAGGCATGGGTTTGGCACTCTTAAATACAGTACATACAGTTTATCTTTCCACACTCGCGAAAAGTAGACTGGAAGCGAAAGTGCACAGCGCAGCTGCCTACATATGCGAGCGTGGAAAGATAAAAGTATGGCTATGTTTTTAGTATGCACTGTACTCTGTAGTCACCAGAGGTCGCTCGCACGCGATCTGATAGAATAGCAAGTGTACCAGAGGACTTTCGGTAGCTTTATTGTTGTAACTCTTCGCAACGTAAATATGGCGTAATTTTAGTTTAACAGGACACATCATTATTATAATATTAACATATTTTTCCGAATTCCAATGGGACTAAGAATTATCCTTCTGTATCGCGAATTTGTAATGAGTCGAAGTATTTACCGGTTCCCTAGCTCATTATAAATATCAAAATCATCTTCACTAAAAGAGTGAATTGAAGTTATGTGGTCAAACTTTTTAGGATGATATATAGAATCAGCGGAAGCACATTTTAAATACGTTAACCAAGTAAGTGATTTCTTACGACACTACAATCCGTTAAAATGTTATATTTCTGCCTTATGGTGAAATTTATGGTTACTAATGATCAGTGAAACGATCAATATTATATACATTTTATAGAGTACTGACAGAAATATTATCTTCGTCGATTCACAGATGTGAACGACGCATCATAGATTAACGTACGCCCTTGCAACTTTCAAAATATCCTCTAAACTTTGTTACTGCTCCTACAATTTGAGCAACAAAACTTCATTTCGTCCTGTATGTGTGTACAGTACATGAAATATCGATCATCGGTTGGTAAGAGGCGACTGTGGGCATAAAAAATTGAATATCTTGCTATATATTTTGAAAGACTGTAAAGTAGCTAAATAAAGTCAAAATCATCGAGATTAATAATATAAGGTGAATCAGGGACAAATCAATTAAGAATCAATATCGAAACAAAGATGAATGATCAGCTTCTTTTTGTTTGTATTATAGGTAGAATTTTTGAAACAAAATGTTATTCTTTCCTGACATGTGTATAAATCTTTAAATGCACTATATAATAATAATAATAATAATAATAATAATAATAATAATAATAATAATAATAATAATCCGAGGCACGACAGCTCATGAAGGACCATGACCGACCAGACGGCTGCTGACCTCACATCCCCATGCCGAAGCAGAGGTGAACGAACATCCAATCAGAATGGAAGTATCGTGTAGTTAGCTCGATGATCCTCCCAACCGTTATACCTGGCTTTCGTAACCGGATTTTGCTACCTATCGTAGCTCCCCAAGTACATCACGATGTTGTGTGGGCAGCGGTCCCATACACTGGCTGAAATTTCATGAGAAAATTTCTTTCCCAATAAGAACTCGAACCAGCGCATATTCCATAACGCTAGTCCTTCCCAGGATGCTTTAAACCACGACGCCACGGCGTGGAACACAATATATATTAATAATAAATTATACAACAGTCTATATATATGGAAGACCGTCAATCTCTCGATAAAGTAGAGCTGAAGGCATAAAAAATCTTGTTTTTTGCTATGCTATTTTCCAACATTGTAATACTAAGTCAAGCCCACTGCTGTGGAGTAATAGTTAACACGTCTGACTGTGAAACGAGTGGGCCAAGATTGATATCCTGTTTGCGTTTGTTTCCGGAGTTTTCTTTCAACTAACTGAAGCAGAATTGTTGGGTAACTTTCGACGTTGGGCCTCGGACTTTTCTTTTTCCTTTTCTCTCTATGAGGGCGAGAGGGGAACATCCCTGTGCACCACGATCTGAGGTCAATTATGCGCTCCAGGGATGAATTGCAAGCTCACGGACCTCACCTACGTCCAACAGACCTAACCGCCAACACCTGACGACCAGTCCCGCCATCCTTTCAAATCCGTGTACCATTCCACGCCAACAGCCCCTCACATCCCCCTCTCAAATGGTCTGAGGTGTAAGTCCCTCTCCCCCTACACACGATTTGTGTTTTTATTTTATTTATGTATTTACTTATTTTGCTAATAATTGTAACATAAAGTATAATATAAACAAAAAAAAAACCTTAGCTTACCCCTGAAAGAGTAGAACTCCTGAATTGAAACTAAGCAGTATATAATGCAATTGAAGGGTTCAGAACCATAGTGGGCCAAGCACCATTTATTGAAAACGGAGAAAACAAGAGTAAAAATTAAGTGATTATCATAATTTAACGAAACATATAGCAAGTAAGATAAAGTATGCACATTAAAATTAAATGATATGTCAATCTTCATTAAATTATGGTATTTACTTAACTTTAACCCGTGTTATCTCCGTTTTTTATAAATGGCGCTTGGCCCGCTATGGTTCTGAACCCTTCAATTTGTCTTATGTCTACTACAGAATAGAAATATTAAAATTTAAATTTACAATTTTTCATTATTTATAAAATTCATACATAACTTTTAAAATTTAATACTAGAACTACTAGAATTGACAAGATTAGGATATGTAAATATTAATTTGTTCTATATTCTTGGCCCTAAATTACTACTATGATTAAATACTCTAGCAGTGTTACATTTTGGTTTAAACAATCTTAAAGATTTCATACCTTTTGTTTCATAACTATGAGAATAAAATTCAAAATTATTTCGATTTTTATGTATGAAATTTAATAATACAATAAGCCTATAATAAATTTGTCTTAAGAACATTGAAGTCTGAAAACAATTTATGAGATGGAAAATCAATATGTTTTTGAAGACATATTTTAATTATTTTCTTCTGTAATAAATAAAGTGAATTAAAATTGGTTTTAAATAAGCTACCCCATCCCATAATTCCATACATAATTACCCATTGAAATAAAGTTAAGTATATTGTGCGTAATAAACTTATTGGCAAGTAATTCCTCAGTAAAACAAAATAATATATTATTAACTATGGATATTACGGATCCTGAAATCACAAATAGTATCAGCGAAGCGACTTTGAAGGCTGGCCTGTATTTGGCTTCTATTCAAAGGTCTAATGAGGCAAGAATTATTACACTCAATGTCATTTCTGTGAACTAATAAGATGAAGCTATAAGTTACATTTAATCAAGCGTTAAGGTTGATACTGATTGTGGAGATTCTTATAACCAAAACGGAATTGAGGTCAACGTTGTATTAGAAAGGGTAGCAACGTGGAATGGTTTCTGTAAAGCTCAGAACAGCAGTAGGAGGAAATGTTTGAAACGCTTTCTGTGTGTTTATGAGACCAGCACAACGGAGAACAATATGGTCCTTCTTAAAAAGAATAACAGTCGCCCACTGATTCACGTTTTCTCTTTGTCAACAGTTTCTTTGTAAATAATTAGACAGGTCTTGCCTAATTCATTAGATATTGCAATAAATTAGTGTAGAATGTTAAGAGAGTGTCGGCGATGATATACGCAACTCCCAAAATTTGTAACTTTAACGGTGCGTGGAAGCCATTATTTTAGTTCGAATTCCGCATAGGACACAGGTCTAACGTTTGTCCGTGATATTCCGCGCTAACTTACGTGGACACTCGAAATCGTACCCACCAGGCTTCAAAGGAGTCGCGTGTGGCTTAAAATGACTTGGAATTGAGCTTGGAGGAAACTGCACTCATTAGAATTATGAGAAAATCTTGATAGTGAATACAATGATAATTACTGATATAGAGAAATATATAAGTCTTTCTCCTCACTAGGTATAGCGGATAACTTTGGAATTGACCGTCACATACAAATGCAAATTCTTGTATTCCCTTGTTCTCCCTTTATTTCTCTTGTTTTCCTTTTACTTCCATTGTTCCCCATGTATTTCTCTTGTTCTGCATGTATTTCTCTTGTTCTCCTTGTATTTCTCTTGTTCTCCATGTATTTCTCTTGTTCTCCATGTATTTCTTTTGTTCTCCATGTATTCCTCTTGTTCTCCATGTATTTCTCTTGTTCTCCTTGTATTTCTCTTGTTCTCCATGTATTTCTCTTGTTCTCCTATTTCTCTTGTTCTCCATGTATTTCTCTTGTTCTCCGTGTATTTCTCTTGTTCTCCATGTATTTCTCTTGTTCTCCATGTTTTTCTCTTGTTTTCCGTGTATTTCTCTTGTTCTCCGTGTATTCTCTTGTTCTCCATGTATTTCTCTTGTTCTCCTTGCATTTCTCTTGTTCTCCATGTATTTCTCTTGTTCTCCATGTATTTCTCTTCTTCTCTATGCATTTCTCTTGTTCTCCATGTATTTCTCTTGTTCTCCGTGTATTTCTCTTGTTTTCCATGTATTTCTATTGTTCTCCATGTATTCTCTTGTTCTCCATGTATTTCTCTTGTCTCTTGTTCTTTTTGTCTTTTCCTTGTTCTTCTTGTTTTTTTCCTTGTTCTTTTTGTCTTTTCCTTGTTCTTTTTGTCTTTTCCTTGTTCTTCTTGTCTTTTCCTTGTTCTTCTTGACTTTTCCTTGTTCTTCTTGTCTTTTCCTTGTTCTTCTTGTCTTTTCCCTTGTTCTTCTTGTCTTTTCCTTGTTCTTCTTGTCTTTTCCTTGTTCTTCTTGTCTTTTCCTTGTTCTTCTTGTCTTTTCCTTGTTCTTCTTGTCTTTTCCTTGTTCTTGTCTTTTCCTTGTTCTTTTTGTCTTTTCCTTATTCTTCTTGTCTTTTCCTTGTTCTTCTAGTCTTTCCCTTGTTCTTCTTGTCTTTTTCCTTGTTCTTCTTGTCTTTTCCCTTATTCTTCTTGTCTTTCCCTTGTTCTTCTTGTCTTTCCTTTGTTCTTCTTGTCTTTTCCTTGTTCTTGTCTTTTCCCTTGTTCTTCTTGTCTTTTCCTTGTTCTTATTGTCTTTTCCTTGTTCTTCTTGTCTTTTTCTTGTTCTTCTTGTCTTTTCCTTGTTCTTCTTGTCTTTTTCTTGTTCTTCTTGTCTTTTCCTTGTTCTTCTTGTCTTTTCCCTTGTTCTCCTTGTATCTTCCTTGTTCTTCTTGTCTTTTCCTAATTCTTCTTGTCTTTTCCCTTGTTCTCGTTGTATCTTCCTTGTTCTTCTTGTCTTTTCCTTGTTCTTCTTGTCTTTTCCTTGTTCTTCTTGTCTTTTCCTTGTTCTTCTTGTCATTTCCCTTGTTCTTCTTGTGTGTTCTTGTTCTTCTTGTCTTTACCTTGTTCTTCTTGTCTTTCCCTTGTTCTTCTTGTCTGTTCCTTGTTCTTCTTGTCTTTCCCTTGTTCTTCTTGTGTTTTCCTTGTTCTTCTTGTCTTTTCCTTGTTCTTCTTGTCTTTCCCTTGTTCTTCTTGTCTTTTTCCTTGTTCTTCTTGTCTTTTCCCTTATTCTTCTTGTCTTTTCCCTTATTCTTCTTGTCTTTTCCTTGTTCTTCTTGTCTTTCCCTTGTTCTTCTTGTCTTTTCCTTGTTCTTGTCTTTTCCCTTGTTCTTCTTGTCTTTTCCTTGTTCTTCTTGTCTTTTTCTTGTTCTTTTTGTCTTTTCCTTGTTCTTCTTGTCTTTTCCCTTGTACTCCTTGTATCTTCCTTGTTCTTCTTGTCTTTTCCTTGTTCTTCTTGTCTTTTCCCTTGTTCTCCTTGTATCGTCCTTGTTCTTTTAGTCTTTTCCGTGTTCTTCTTGTCTTTTCCTTGTTCTTATTGTCTTTTCCTTGTTCTTCTTGTCTTTTCCTTGTTCTTCTTGTCTTTTCCTTGTTCTTCTTGTCTTTTCCTTGTTCTTCTTGTCTTTTCCTTGTTCTTCTTGTCTTTTCCTTGTTCTTCTTGTCTTTTCCCTTGTTCTTCTTGTCTTTTCCTTGTTCTTCTTGTCTTTTCCTTGTTCTTCTTGTCTTTTCCTTGTTCTTCTTGTCTTTTCTTTGTTCTTCTTGTCTTTTCCTTGTTCTTCTTGTCTTTTCCCTTGTTCTCCTTGTATCTTCCTTGTTCTTCTTGTCTTTTCCTTGTTCTTCTTGTCTTTGCCCTTGTTCTCCTTGTATCGTCCTTGTTCTCCTTGTATCGTCCTTGTTCTTTTAGTCTTTTCCGTGTTCTTCTTGTCTTTTCCTTGTTCTTCTTGTCTTTTCCTTGTTCTTCTTGTCTTTTCCTTGTTCTTCTTCTCTTTTCCTTGTTCTTCTTGTCTTTCCCTTGTTTTTCTTGTCTTTTCCTTGTTCTTCTTGTCTTTGCCTTGTTCTTCTTGTCTTTTCCCTTGTTCTTCTTGTCTTTTCCTTGTTCTTCTTGTCTTTTCCTTGTTCTTCTTGTCTTTTCCCTTGCTCTTCTTGTCTTTTCCTTGTCCTTCTTGTCTTTCCCTTGTTTTTCTTATCTTTCCCTTGTTTTTCTTGTCTTTTCCTTGTTCTTCTTGTCTTCTCCTTGTCTTCTTTGTTTTCCTTGTCTTTCCTTGTCTTCTTATCATTGTTCTCCTTATCTTCGTCGTGTTCTATTTACGTTTTCTTCGTTCATATTATATTTCCCTCTTTCCCTTTATATTCCTCTACTACTTTCTTTACTCTTTTTATCCTTGTTTTCCCCTTGTTCTCCTTGCATTACATTTGTTCTCATTGTATTTTCCTTGTTTTCCTTGTCTTATCCTTATCTTCATACGTATTCTTCTTTTTCTCCTTGCGTTGGGCTTATTCTTCTTGCATTCTCCTTGTATTTTCCTTGTTCTGTTGGATTTCTTCCTGTTCTCCTTGCCTATCTTTTGTCCTGCCTTTTCCTTATATCCTTCTTGTATTACCTTTGTTCCTCTTGTCTTACCCTTGTTCTCTTGTCTTCCTCGTGTTTTCCTTGTGTCCCTCGTGTTCTTCTTGTTTCCTTTGTACTCCACTTGTTCTTCCTTATACGTATCTACTCCCATTGTATACATACAGATATTTAGCATAGTAAAGCTATGCATCTGGTGATCGCACCCGTATAGACTATAAGGATATGCAGCAGAGTAAAACTATGCACCTGTCGACAGATACTCGCACTCACACGTAGTTCTACATGAAAGATATGCAACTTACCAAAGTTATGCACCTGTCGACAGGTAATCGCACTCACACGTAGTTCTACGTAAAATATATGCGATATAGCAAAGTTATGCACCTGTCGACAGGTAATCGCACTCACACGTAGTTCTACGTAAAAGATATGCAACATAGCAAAGTTATGCACCTGTCGACAGGTAATCGCACTCACACGTAGTTCTACGTAAAAGATATGCAGCATAGTAAATATATGCACTTATCGACAGGTAATCCCACCTCGATGTAGTTGTACGTGAAGATATGCAGCATTGTGGAGCGATTGACCTGTCGATTTTTTAATTCTCTAATTTAATACTGCTGTATCAACTGCGCCATTATTCATTAGTCGATATAAGTTGGGAAAGCGAGATGGTATTGGCGAGGTGAGTCCGAGGACTGTCCATTCAATTACCTGACATTCCTCTCGCAGTTCGGGAAAATCTTGAGGTAGCCCAACCGGGTAATTGGTTCAAGAGAGAATCAAATCGACGTATCCGAGGTTGGCAGGTTCTAACCCAGTTGATTGTGATACATTTTGAAGGATGGTAATTAATTAATTTTCACCGGGAGAGATGTAAAACTACGAGACGCGTGTGGAACAGTTAAACAATGTAAACAAGAAAACCTATCCGTAAGAGGCCTTATCTTTCCCGCGTTCAGTTTCGACGCTGAATAACGTCTGGAGTAGTTGAAAGAGTTGTTAAATAAAATAGCCCTGCAACTGGTAAAATAAAAAAAATTGGCCATGTCCGGTTTGTTCTTTAGAAGTTTGTCATTATTAAATATAGTCATTTTACGACATCATTAGCGATGACGGTCATCGTAGGGATAAAACGATTTTCAAATTAAATTTAAAAATATAAATCATGCGTGGTTGTTATAAATAAAATAATCGTTAGATAATTTATTAAAAGAACAAACTACGAAACTGGGACGAATATCTACGTCTGAAATTGAAGCCATTTTGTTGAGTAACTCACTCACTCACTCACTCACTCACTCACTCACTCACTCACTCACCCACCCGTAGATTCTACGTAAAGATTAAATTTTGGTCCTACAGAATCTACCTGTTATTGTAACAATCGCCGTAGCTCAGTGGTTATAGCGCTTAGCACGTATAACCAAGGACCCGGATTCGATCGCCGGCGCCGGAGCGAATTTTTCTCCTCTAATAATATAAATTCTAAACTGCAAGTTAGCCCTTTTACTTAAGTCTTATTTAATTGTGAAAAAGTAATTAATGAAACTTTTGTAAGTAAAATATTTTCTTAACTTTATTCAATTTTCCCAGTTACATGTAGTGGGAGTTCTTGGTCATGTGGTTAGGATAACATTAGACTACCGCTTCAGACAATAAGGAATAACATTTGACTGGAGACACACACAGAGGTCCTTTGGGATTAAAATAATTCAAAGCGAGGTTTTCTGAATTTATAGAAGGAAGTAGGCCTACTAATAGCTGAATACATTACTTTTATTTTCTGCTAATATAAAGATAGGCTGCTTTTTTTTCATCTCTGAAATGTTCATTATTTTTCTTTCCCACTATTGTATATTATGTCCATACTTAAAATACCTCTAAAGTTTTAAGAAGGGAATTTAAGTAATGAATAGCATTACGTAGCACCGTTTATTTTTGTTACTGACTGTACTGGAATGGAATTCTCTCCCTCTTTGAAACTGGCCTTATTCCAACAGCAACGAATGAAAGGAGTTCCATTAGGATCATCTAACAAATTTAAAAGAGAAGAACGGAGATAAAAATAGAAAGAGAAAAGAAACTTTGAAAGCAGCTCCGAATATTCTGTCATGCGAACTCGAGTGTGTGTGCGTGCGTGCGTGCGTGCGCAAGTGAGAGGAATACCAGCGTCTTTTGATGTTAAATAAAGTGACTTAGTTTATAATATGGCGAGGCGCTTTATAATACTAAATATCTGCCGCCCCGCACCGACTAAAACGTGAATATTTATGTACGTAGATTTGAGAAAACACTATATAACAACATCTCGCCTCTGCTCCCCGTAAGAGTTCAGTTACTAAATTTAGAACTCTTCTCTTGTTTGAGATAACCAGCTTGTTATTTGAACTGTTCTGTAAAATGCATTGAGTGTTTGTGTATCAGATTCGTTTTAGGAAAATAAATACAATTCAGGAAGTAAGGAAACTTGAGAAAATATAGAGTTGGTGTCTTCGACCCATTATATCTTATGTAACGTTCAAAAAGCAACAGTATTTTCGAATAGAAGACTATTGTATTCCGTAGATGCATAAAAGTATACAATATGTGTCTTAAATGAACCACGTAAAATAAAATTCCGTTATGGTTCACATTAATTACTGTACGAAATTTGATATTAATTAAACTCTCTTGTAGACTTGCTGTAATTGATACGTTTTTAATAGATTTATTTGTTACACCTAATCTGTCTGTTATACGAGTATATCTAATTCGTCAGTAGTGTAGCTTATTTCAATTTCGTACATCATGTACTTCAAAATACTCGTAGTTCGTCACACATGTTAAATTCGTCCTTAATAATAATTGAGGTAAACCGTAATGTATTATAATTCGTCTTTAAAGATTTGGGATGCGAATGAATGCATGAATGAATGAATGAATGAATGGGAAATGGGAGGAGAAACTTTATAGGTACGTGAAAACACGTCCTTGCAATGAAATTGGGGCTGTCTGAATATGTGAGCTTCAAGCCTGTAGGCCACTTGTCTCACTTCGGGTTTCGCTGTTCCACTGAAGGAGCGCTAGAAAATGTCGAGGGGGGGAAAAGTCGAAAATGGACGTAACTTATTAGCTACAACATACGGGGAGGATGCGGTATGTTTAGAATTCGCCTTGTATATATTTTTTTAGTTTGTTTTGAATTCACATTAATGTAATTTTAATAAGTGTGTAGTCTTAATGTCTTTCGAGTTCGTCTTATTGTTAGTGTATTTATGATTCATATAATGTAACTTTAATTAGCCTGTGGAATTCATTTACAATATTTGGAACTCATGATAATATAATTTTAATTATCCACTAATATATAGAGTAAAGGTTGGTAATATTGTGATACTAATAATAATATGATAGTTCTTTTTGAGATTTTTTTTACAATTTTACTGAGCGAGAGAAGGACCGGTTTTGTACAGAAACTTGTCCACGAACATTCCCATAAAACGTTGACGCCAAAACCGATCTTCCTCTCGCTCAGTAAAATTATAAAAAATCCTCAAAAAGTACTATCATAATATTATTAGTATCACAATATTACCAACCTTTATCCTACCCGTGTATGAAATTTGTATACAGTGTGTTAGAATTGACCTTAAATACATTTTGAATTAATGTGTTTGGAATTCATGTTATGATTTTAATTAGTCAGTAATGTATTTGGACTTCGCCTGTAATGCATTTAGAATTCGTCTTACTGTATTTTTAATGCATGGCCATTCATAGTTTTTTGCTCAAGGACAGGTCTTTCTATGTAAACCCAGCATTATCCAATCTTCCCTTTACCACCTTCCTCTTAGTCTTCGCATACGATCCATATATATCTTAGGGCCGATTTCACCAACATTTTACTAATCCACAATAATTAACTAATTGTAATTTAACTTAAATGCGGAATTTTATTGTGATGTACCGAAGTACACATGACATTCCCGTGCAGGAATCCTGAGTTATCATATGATGAAGGATGGCTGGAGCGGAGAATTCTCTCTGGCATCGGGACTCGAACCCGGGTTTTCAGCTGTACGTGCTATCCACTAAGCCACACCAGATTCCAGTTCCGATGCCGGATTGAATCCTCTCAGTTTAAGTTCCACCTCTCATTTTTATTTAGTGACCAACCCTCATGCATTGTGTCACAGACGTGTGATAATGGCACAATGTCCAACACAATATGTGGAGAGGTGCACTCATTACGAGCGACTAAGTGGCCGGGATCCGACGGAATGAGCACCGTCTTAAATCACTAAGTGATTATTTACACATATCATATTATTGTGTGTTTTTTTTTCTTTTATTAATTTGACATCACACATAATGAAATGTTCCTAATTTTTATGGATTTATTATGTTTATCAAACAAATAAGTATCTAGAAGATGTAGTAAAGTTATATTATATTACTGAGAACTTTAATAAATGTACCCAGGTATACCATATTTTGGAATATAATTAATGACATCTTTCTATACCATATTTTGGAACAGAGGGAGTACTTATTAGCTGGACACTCTACCACTGAAAGAACTTTAAGAAAGTGAATATAAATATATCACTGTGGACTTATTTTAAAATGCTGAAGAAATTATTTCGATATAGGAGTAGGCCTAGGACTATATATGAAGTCAAAAGATCATAGATTGCTCGAAAATAGGACCCATATGTTTCGATGTTTTTGTTGCTATCCAATCGAATTCCTTTGGGAGCACCTAGACAGGTGCAAAGGCCAATCACCAGAGATAATCTAGTTAAAGTTCCTCAGAGATAGCGAAAGCAAATTGGTCACGGAACCCTTAATAAACTAATGGAAAAGACGCCTCGAGTGTGCACAGCTGTTATGACTGCTTCTGGCGAAGTCTGTGAAGAAAGTGGAATTTCTTATTTCCTGCACTCTGCTATTCTTGATGAAGTGATGTTTTGTTACTTATTTTCAAAATGTATTTATTGAGACTGTACTAATCCTTAGTCCACATTTATCTGATACATTTGTAAACATCATCTAACAATAATTCTGAACATGTGATATTTGATATTTATTTATACTTGATTACTTAAAAGATATAAAGAATCAGGAACACTCTTATAAGCAAAACTGATGTAGTTCCATCTACATACACGTACAAGAAATATAACAGTTAATACACGGAATTGTAAAAGCAAAATTAATAAATAAAATAAGAACACAAATACTTTATACAGAGAATAATTTTAAATATCATTCATAAGCAGATGTTTATTTTTTTATTGAACTTAGTAACGGAAAATATTGAAAATTCAATATGCACTTCGATTATGGAGTTGTTTAATCTTGGTCATACAGTCCTACACTAATACTGAGTTTCAGACTTGCCATTGTAAAATATTTTTCTCGCTTAATGGTTAATTAACGTTTTACTTCGTATTGTAAACATGATTAAATTACATATTATTATTTATCTACTTTCTTACCACATACTACTTTATCACCATTATTATAATCGTTATAAGTCTGTTGTGCATTTTCTTATCACTTAGGCCTAATTATTTTCTTTATATAGTCACCAGTTTATATTCCAGTCTTAAAGTCGAAACTCAAATGTTTAATTAATTTTCCTACTGACTTCTCTACATTATTAGAAATTACTATATTATTCATTCTACGCTTCATGTCATTATACGGAACTCTGTGGCCTTTGTCTATCCCTCTCCACCGCTGACCATGATTACTCACGCGCAAGAAAGAAACCTGTTTCATCCGGCAACAAGTTTCGCTCCTTGGTCATGAGTAGGGCTAGATTTTGATGAAATTGCATCTTTTTTCTAGTAAGCCAGAAACATTGCTGCTTTAGAATCTATATGTTATGTGATAAACTGAGTGTTTTAAGACAGATTTGTTAGGGCATTTTTTGCATTTTTTAACTCTTACAACTCATAGGAGCATTTTTTGTTTTATTCGGTCTATTTGGGGTATTTTCATTTAGTTTTGGCCATAAATCGCCATTTTAATGTAAAATATTATTTATTTCCTTTAATATTTTCTCTACATATTTTTTTAATTAATACCCATTATTTAGTATATTATTTTAATCGTTTTTCTACACAAATATTGTCATTTTAACGTAGTACACCCCCACGTAATGGATCAGTCCAACCATCCCTTCAATATAGACTCTTCTATACCTGCTACTTCCGGATAAGAGTGGACTTGTGGTGGACTACATGGAACTACATCAGGTAAAATAATTAATTAAAATGTACTACTTAGAAAAATTATGTAAAATTAAATAAACTTGAATGTTGGTACTAGAATGTAATTTAATTACTAGTCTAAATATTAATATTCCTACTAAGCCAATTATGAAAGATGCATTTTTAGAGCATTTTTAAGGGCATTTTTTTTTTTTTAATTTTTAGTTCATAAATGCATTTTTAGGACATTTTTTCATGATTTATAGGTCATCAAAATCCTAGCTCTAGTCATGAGTTTAATACCAGTTGACTATTGTAATGTGCATTGTAAATAAAGCTCTGTACAGTATTCGCATGAACTTTGTAAAGTTTATAAACATTTCCAAGGAACATGGAAGCTTACATTTAAGAAAACAAAATTATTCACCATGACCCGTTAATAATGAACTTTTTGGGTCACTTTTCTGTAATGTTACTTAGACTGGTTGGCACACTTCAGATCAAGTTCTAATTACTAAACGAAACGTTTCTGGACAAGGGTTCCTGTATGAAAGTGGTTCATTATGATCTGCTCTTTCGTTTCTATTTTTTTAACAAAGTCACACAATTACTCTATATTTCTTTATATATTTCTGTTTGGAATTATATTTACGTTAAGAAGTTATCAAGAAAATGGAATTTGTTTGTTGCTGAAGTATAAGAACAAAAACAAAGTGGAAGAAGAAGAGGGGAGATATAAAATTACTTGCCTAGCGAAACAGAAATGGACATGGAATAAACCAAGCAAGGGCGACGTCCGTCGAAGAGTCTTCGGACACGATAAGCAAAGCCTGAAGCAGATATTCGTGTTGGCAAAAGCTTATAAGACGCAAAGTGCCGATCAATCTCTTTCGAGTTCTTTGAATAAGAATTTTCGCGTGATGTATTTAACTATACACTTCCTTCTCTATCGTCACGTTATAAAGTGATAGTACAAGGTATCTGAAAGCTCACGACAAAATATCCAATATTCACTATCATTAAAGATCCTTCTTCCCTTCACAAGCAGGACTCTACCACCCACGCCGTGCTTCACAACGTCACGATCTCGAAGCTAATGGTCTCACAACTAGAAGAATTACTACGCTCATTTATTGAATCAGTTTACCAATTTAAATTTTAAACAAGATTTATTATTAGCTCGCTGTTTCAATTAAACTTTAACGTAACCGTTATGTGTGACCAATGAACGCCATAATTGTTTTATAATCTATTGCGTGTGTAGAAAGGCTTGTGTGAGTGAATAATATTGTACTCGGTTTCTTCTTCCTTCAGAACGCATGGTCATTTAAGTCTCGTATCCCAGTCAGAGCTCAGAATTAGGCAGATGCACCTTAACTGTTGATTTAAAACTACCGCGTCATATTCATAAATCCATCGTCATCGTCAAGGAACTGTCCCACTTCGGCACGATAAGTGTTCCCCTGCAATTATAACTACTAACTTATCAAGAGCGAAGTGCAAAAAACACATCAACATTATGTTTTACTGCTCTATTTCAGTGTCATGGTAATGTTAAATTCTGGTTTGAATGAGGGATTCTCCTTACCAATTACACAAGAATTGGAAAGACGAACTTTTTCTGGAAATACAGATGCATATACACTATAAAAATAAACAAATAATTCAACGGCTTAAAGATCTCCCTTGAGAGAAGTTTTAAAAATTTAAATTTATTGAGAAAGAACTATTCCTTTTCAGCAACTCTGTCATTCAATTGGCATAAGCTCTGACATCTCTAGAGTTACAGTTAATACAAGTATAAAACCATATAGTGCTAGCCAGCTATAACGTCTTGGGGGATCATCGTGCTAACCACACGATACCTCCATTCTGGTTGGATGATCGTCCACCTCTAATTCTGCATGTGAACATGAGGCCAGCAGTCGGCTAGTCGGTTTGGGCCCTTCAAAGGCTGTGGCGCTACTGATTATTATTATTATTATTATTATTATTATTATTATTATTATCATTATCTGTTCTTTTGTAAGATCCTCAAAGATTATATATCCTGTGACTCCTTCTTAAACAATATTACCTTACGTATTCCAACGAAAAGTATGAGAGCCCACAAAAGTTTCTATAAAAGAAATTCAAAATCTCTTTCACCAGTCTCCAGATGCATTGAAAATGCCAACATGCATGGCTGCGAATTTGATCCTTTCACTGTATAGACTTAGTTTGCTCTTGGCAGTGACTTTTTTATGTATTTTTCAGAAATTATATTTAATTATCATTGTAGCAACACTATTATTCTCATAGTATAATATATCATAGATTAGAGGAAATTTCTTCGTTCAAGATTGTTTATGTTTATTTTTATTTTAACGTTATTGTTATTTTTATTTTTATTTACATGCATCCAGTGCTTAACATTACAATTTAATTTACTTATTTCAAATTTCTTATTATTGTTGTAAATTAATTGAATTAAAAATTTAATTATGTTTATTATGTATTATTATTGTATCACTTGTGCTGGGCTACCATTGGCTCATGGCTGTTATAATAAATTAAATAAATAATAATAGTAATAATAATAATAATAATAATAAATGGCGGGGTCTAACGGAACAGAGCGCCGTCTTGAGTCGCGAAGTGATTACTTACGTCGGACCCCGGCCACTTAGTCACTCGTAATGAGTGCACCTCTGTACATAGTGTTGACATTGTGCCACTGTCACATATTCTGTGACACAGTAAATGATGGTAGGCAACCAAAGGGGAACGATAGAGGTAGAACTTAACTGAGAGGGATTCAATCCGGCATCGGAACTAGAATCCGGTGTGGCTTAGTGGCTAAAGCGCCAGCACGTAGAGCTGAAAACCCTGGTTCGAATTCCGGTGCCGGAGAGAAATTTTTCTCTGTTCTACCCATTCTTCACCATATGGTAATGCAGAATTCCTACACGGAAATATCATATGTACTTCGGTACATCATTGTTATAATCTAGAAGACTGTGTGATATAAAGAATGAAAGTCCTGAAGAGTTTGAATTCAATGATTTAATAAGAGATTTAGCGGGTGGCGAAAGAGAACGTGGTACGATTTTCTTCATTTGAAGTCAATGAGCTACTGAGCATCACCAAAACACAACACAGAGTATCATATTAACAAGACAGAGACTCTGGCTTTTACACAACGTTATGCTCAACATGAAATAATGTTCTTAAGAACTGTTTGATCGCTACGGGAGCGTTTGGCCGTAGCTTATAAATGTCAAGTGGAAAGTTTACAATCGTGAGACAGCTTAATCTAGCTCAGTTAAGAAGGAATTCCAGTGAGCTCGCCCCACGCTCATGCAAGGGTCACTACAGTTTATCGACCAAAAGCACCATAATTGAAAATATTATCTTTGATCTGTCGAACTTTGTAACTGTAAGACCGATAAACTGTCTAATAATATGAAATACGGCTGCAGCAATCAGTAGAATCACGGTTTTCGGAAGCGGTTGATGACTTCAACATCTGGCTGTTATGTATGATACTTGGGATCGAGTTGTATTGTTGATATTAGGTGCAGTTTAAATACAGATCGGAGAACTTTTTAACGACTGAAAGAATTGGAGACAATACCGTTTCTGTTGTTGCAAGGAACACAATTGTGAACAAATGGAATGGTTGATTACCAAGATTGGTCAAAATATTAGCACAGTAACAACTTCATAGACCTGTATTTTAATAATTTATACGCCATGTATTACAAACGATATTGGGTTTACACCAATGCCATCAACATCACCACGACCATAACCACTAGATTACAATAAATTGTTACCACCACCACTAGTCATTACCATAACCATCATCTTCGCCTTCACCCCACCACCATCGTCATTATCATCTTTACAAACAACATTATCATCGCCACTACTTCACCATTATTCCTACAATATCTTCCATCATCGTCACCATTCATCGACTTCACCATTACATTACCCTCATCGTCACTGTAACTAACATTACCACTACCATCACCATCATTGTCACCATCATTTTCGACACCATCACCTACATCTCCGTTTGCCTCCACTGTAAAGGAATGTCAGATAATCTCTGGTATTTCTTCATTTTTCCAAAATATGGTGCCATTTTTTTATATCATCACCAATTCCGCCGACGCTAAATCTGCAGTGCTCGGGAAAAGTGACACAAGTCAGTTTCCACAAACCTTTTTTGATAATTTATTGACAACTTACGGAACATCTGCTCGCTTGGAAAAAAATACATAAGTATTCCTCCCATTACAATAATTCATATAGAAAAAAATCAAATGGACATAAACCAGTGTAAGTTGTCAATAAATTATCAAAAAAAGGTTTGTGGAAACTGACTTATGTCACTTTTCCCGTCACTGCAGAAATAATCTCGCAGTTGATACAGCGTTGTTAAATAACAGACTAAATGAACACCTATAACTTAAACAAAATATTATTAAGAAACTGTTTTCTTCTGTATTTATATGTATCTTTAATTGTTGATTTCGGATACAATTGATTGGTGAATAATTATATTTTCCAAAACTTTAACAGTTCATAAGATAATTGTCAGCATGCATGTACTGTATAACCTCATTTATTATATTTACTTAAGCAAGTAAACATACACTATTCAGTAGAAAAATTTACTTACAGTATAAGATTATTAAAGTTTGTTTGTTGTTGCCTTCCGCTTGTGATTGCTTAGGGAACTTCACTGATGATAACACAAGCTGCAGTCTCCTGACATAATAGCACTCCATTCTCCTTGGCGAAGCTTTTTTTTTTTGCGCTGTACTGGTGAACATATTTCCCATATTCGTCAATAACAGCACCAAAGGTTTACAGAGAGGGTTTGAGTGTAGGAAGCGAATCTTTGTTCATATCATAAGATTACTTTTTCCACATTTTCCTGGTAGTTATTTGTTTAATAATGTTTTAAGATATTTGCTATAGATATATATTTGATTACCATTGATACTAATTTATTATCATTTAACGTATGATCATATATCGTATCTTGTAATTTCTCTAATTTGTGTAAGATATTATACAATTCCTAACTTATGATATTAATGAGTAATATTTTTACAATATAAGTTGGTCGTTTTAATAAAAGAGCCTTAGAATTTTTATTGTAGAATGATTTCAGATTTCTCGTAACTTTTACAGGAAGACGCAACTTAACATTTTTCGTAAATGATTAGCATATTACACTATTTTTAAGGAACTTAAATTTTTTGGAGTATATATACACAGCAGTATACATTTATTATTTAATACATCAGGTTTTCACTGCGTTAGGCACTGCAGTCCGAAAGAGCAGAAGCTCGTACTTGGGAGCAGTTCAGTTTAGTTATACACAATATTTTACAAAATCTAAGAGTGTTCATTCAGTACAAGAGCATTAATATAGAGTAAAATAAAGACAGCATGTAATAAATCTGTACAAATATATAAATTACAAAAGTACATGTTTATTAAACTTCAATTTTACTATCAAAGAGCGATCATTCAATACGAAAGCATTAGTATAGAGTAAAATGCAGACCGAATGTAATAATATATACAAATATAAAAAGTGCATGTGTATTAGACTTCAATTTTAAACTCAAAGAGGGTTCATTCAGAAGTAAAAAGAAAGTTTCAATATCTTGACTTTTAGAAT
This sequence comes from Periplaneta americana, assembly GCF_040183065.1. NCBI lineage: Eukaryota > Metazoa > Arthropoda > Insecta > Blattodea > Blattidae > Periplaneta > Periplaneta americana. Next base: position 156,917,743 of record NC_091118.1, on the reverse strand, counting down.
ATGAACTGTGACATTTGAAAAACTTACGATTTCATTTTTCTCTTAACTATTATTGGAGTGATTAGGGCCTAATGACTCGGCAGAAATCTAGATCAATGATGTACATTTGCGTTGAATATTTTATAGAGTAACTTTACCGAGTTAGTTGTCAGCGAATTTAAACTACACAGCATAAGTTATGAAGGATTCAGAGCCATAGTGGGCCAAGCGCCATTTATTAGAAACGGAGAAAGCAAGGGTTAAATTGAAGTGAAAACCATAGTTTAATGAAGATCGACATCATTTAGTTTTAATGCGCTTACTTTATATTACTTCCTATATGTTTGCATTGAATTATGGTAATAAAATCATTTTAACCCTTGTTTTCTACGGTTTTAGTAAATGGCGCTTGGCCCACTATGGCGCTTGGCCCACTATGATTCTGAACCCTTCATATATTCTAGTTTTTATCTCACCAATACGAAGTTTAAATTATTCAAAGTGAATCAAGCATAGGAGAAGACAATTCGTCTTAATATATAAAACATTCTAATTGCATAGTTATAATTGTTATTAAATTAATAAAACTAATTTTAATAATATTATTGATAACAAATAATCTACTAAGAAGATAAAATATAGCACAATCCTTGGAGAATTATCTGAAGTTGGAAGAACTTGAAGAATATTACCACACAAAAATGACGTATATGAAGCGATTTTTAACAAGACAGATTTTTATTACATACTGTACAAAACTTTGAATCAAAAACGGAAATGTTTGGACCTACCTCTTCTATGTACCAAACCTCAAATTATTTGTGAAGAAAAGCAAATAGATTGAGAGAAAAAGTAAATTACAAGAAAATTAGGGTAAGGTTAGTAGCAATGTCTAGCGAAGGTCGCACATGATTCCATTTCTTTTTTCCATCAATGAATTTAGTTTAATGAGAGGTAGTCAATTTGATAAACTACTTTCTCCGTCTCCCTCCAGCAGATGATTATATTAAAGGACGACAATAGTCACGTATCCTGAATTATATTCTCTCCGATGTACAAGATACGATTTCCTTCGTGAAATTGAAAGCCTTCGAACGAAAACCGGTCATATCCAAGCCCAGATAGACTTTCTTTATACGCTTGAAAATGGAAAAGAAATCACTTTAAATTAATAATACTTTACTTTCTGCACGATATTCTTTAATTAAAGGTTTATATTAGGAAATGATCTAAAGCACGAATTGTCAGATTATGATTATCAAGGCCTATTTAGAAACCATTTCATCGGGTTAGAAGTGAGATATTTGATTTAGTTTCAGTCTCGACAGTACTTGTTCCTATTACTATAATTGTAAACATTCTTTACCTATCTATTATCAGGCAGTACATCTGAGTTGATGATATATGTGTCAGAAGAACAATTGAAACGGTTTTTTGAGAAACCCTATAAGTCAAATTTTAACCTTCAAATTGGCAATGTATCCTATAGGATACAACAGGTTAATAGGCTATCTGCTTTTTAATAGAACAATAGAAAAAAATTGTTAGAAAAATTAAAATTTCACAGTACTATAATATTGCACAACATATAAAATATGGATATTGCGATAGTTGTTTTCTTTACAGTCCGACACGGTTTAATAAACTAGTGTGAGAAATGAAGATTTGCCAATTTAAGGGTTAACGAAATTCAATATTGCTAATTCTTGTTCTATAGGGATAGATACACGATTTTGTAGAAAAATATCACAAGTCAAATTGTAATTCTGTTGTGCGTGACATGTGCGCTTGAAAATTAGGTGGAGAAGGCCCATAGGTGGGAGAGTGACAAGGTTAGCACAGAATGAACAAAACTATAGCCTAAACTGTTCTGTTTGGTAAATTCATTATTTTGTGTCTGAATTTTGGATTTGTTAGAATAATGTTGTTGTCTTTTGTGTAATGTCTTATTGTATTATATAGCCTAAGCTGTTTTGTTTGGTAAATTTATTATTTTGTGTTTGAATTTTGGGTTTGTTAGAATAATGTTGTTGCATTTTTTGTAATGTCTTATTGTATTAGATCATTTTATGCAGAACTTTATTATTTATTACCCGTACCCGTGCGCTCCGCTGCACCAATTAGAAATAAATATAAAGTAATTACATAATTAAAATAGGACGTTTGCTCCAGGGAACAACTTTTACAACAGCTTCGCTCATTACCCAATTTTTTTGCATTGCATTTATTGCATATATATTTTATGTATTTTAACACGATTCAATTGAGCATAGTTAAAATTTGAATTATAAAATAATGGATTGCTAAGCTAACGTACTATTAGTGCATACTAAATCAATACACTCTCGATGTTCGCTAATTATCTGAGATTAAAATGAATGTGTACATAAATACTATTTTAAGAAATACAGAAAACGAATGTACAAAATAGCCTATCAAATTTTCTGTGCATAAGAAGCTATTTCAATCTTACCTGTCCTGGATTTACTCAGACGTTACTGTAATAACATTATAGCATTATGTCCATCTAGAGAAACAACACTTTCCAATGGTGAAATAATAATTATACAAATCGATTAATTTAGCTTCTGATATTACTTCATACAAGCACAGAAACATTCTCTGTAGGCTATGTTTAATAGCTTTCGATTGTTGATGTCCAAGGCCCCTTATAGATGAAGTCATTTGTTATTAACTCATTTCACCGTCTTAGATGGCGTTATTTTAATTTTGAAACTCATTTATCTCATTAAATATCAGTCCTATCAAAATTTTGTAAAGAATAAAACTTATCAGAAATAATTTTTAAAGAAACTTTTGTTATGTAACTTTTTTCACAAAAATCAATAATAAGCGAGATATTTCGATTTATTTAATTCAGGCCCCCTTATAACCCCCCTTTTAAATAAATTATTTTGAATGCCATATAGCCTAAAATCTAAGTTACAACGAACTTAATTTATATTCCAATTTTCATATAAATCGGTTCAGCCATTATCGCGTGAAAAGGTAACAAACATACAGACAGACAGACAGACAGATAGACAGACAGACAGACGGACAGACAGATATACAAACAAAAATTTCAAAAAAAGCGATTTTCGGTTTCAGGATGGTTAATTATACATGTTAACACCAATTATTTTTGGAAAATCGAAAATTACCAGAAACATTTTGGCTACAGATTTATTATTAGTATAAATGACCTTAGTGACAATTCATACAGGTTAGAGTAAACTTTGTTCAGGAAGCAAAAATTATAAAGTCAGCTTCTAAATACTGGTTTTTAGAATCAAATTCGTGTTATTTTTAACCAAATTTTCAATTATTTCGTGAAATAAAGAGATTGTTTTGTTAAATATTTACTGGATTTAGGGAAACCCCTGAAGTCAAACATTTTTAAACATGAATATTGAGTCACATTCTATTTATTTATTTTTTTTTTTTTTTACATACAGAAATATTCGTTATGTTTTTACCAACATATCGCATTTCAAATATTCCAATTTTTAACTCATGCATTTCTTTTAAATAGTTTTTTATGTTTTCCCAAAACTTTCGTGACTTAAGGGGTTTTTCAAAAAACCGATTCAATAACTGAAGGCTGGACATAAAAAGACTGTAGGTGCCAAAGAGACAAACCGTAGAAAACAGACCTTGCTTGCGCGACTAGTAATGTAATGTCATACGTTTTGCACATCTATGGAAGAAGCTAGGACCTAAGTAAAATGGGTTGAGCCAGGAACATAGACTTTTTTTTAGAAAAACTAATTTTCAACGATATTGGCACTTTTTATGTATAGTCTTCAATTGTTGCATAACATCTCAAGTCTGAATAGTGAACTGTGTTACTAATCAGCGCTGCTTGCATTGCGAGGGAGGGCCAAGAGCTGGCCACCCTATCCCATACTCCTTAGTGAAGTCTTATTGGTTTCACTTATGAGGATTCAACCAATCTGTGAACTATTGACTAAATAACAACATACTGTTTTCATTCATGCCTAACATATACATTTCAATACAAATTAATCATTTTACTCCATATTATTTCATTCTGCTCTATCACATGGTTCTCTATTTTGGTTTGTAACGTACAATATTGTAGAATAATAGCTTTCCATAATATTGGGTTGCCAGAATTTCAAAGTATACTAAATCGAAGAAATTACATTGTCTGTTATAGGCCTACATTTAAAAGAATTTTCTTTTAGTAAATGATCAAATTAAAAGTAGCATAACACAATTGGGTAAAATAATAATAATAATAATAATAATAATAATAATAATAATAATAATAATAATAATAATAATAAAATACAATGCAAAGAAATTGTAAATTAACAAAATTCTAGCACTCTCTTGAAAGAGTGTGTTCTTAGGGGAAGATTCGATATTTAATAAATTTACATGCATAAATTACAATAAAATAAGATGTAAAAATATTAATAAATATCATTATTATTATTATTATTATTATTATTATTATTATTATTATTATTGCCAAAATACAATGCAAAGAAATTGTAAATTAACAAAATTCTAGCACTCCCTTGGAAGAGTGTGTTCTCAGGGAAAGATTCGATATATAATAAATTTACATGCATAAATTACAATAAAATAACATGTAAAAAAATAATAATTAATTCATAGCAAATTACTTGCATACATTTTTATATTTGAAAATGTTGGAGGAAAATAGATGTGGGTATTTCTTTATTACTTTGTTACAAATTCTAGATCCGATATTAGTACTATGGTTGATAGCAGTGCTCGTTAAACACTTGAGTTCAATCAAACGTTTTGCATCCATGCCTTTGGTTTTAAATATACACTCGAAAAAATGATTATTTTTTTTACTATTTTTGTCTGTGTTTTACATCTCTGCTAGTAAGAACCCTTCCCGGTGCCGTACACTCGCGTCGCCCACCAGAAGTTTCCACTTTTCTATGTAGAGATGAATGAAACTATCCCTAAGAAATTTAAAACTTAGGATTAGTGTCAAAAAAACACAAATTACAATACATTTCAATGAACTTACACTTAACACTTATGGCTCACAGTTCTCAACATGTCTGCCGCCCCGCAGAATGCACAAATGGACTATCTCCTCGAGTACTCTCGAGAGCATTTCAGGAATAATTCCCTTTATCATATACAATCCTTTCCATCAACTCTGAGATAGTGCGAGGTTTATCTGAAAACACACGATAAAAAGAAATCCCCATAAAAAGAAATCCAGAAGAGTTAAAGTCTGGATATCGTGGCGGCCAAGCAATTTAAAACACTCCGTCATGCAAGATTCGAATATCCCGTGCATAATGGGAAAGAGTAGCTCATTTGTTATACCAATTCTAACACGTATGAATAGAAATGACGCTTTCTGGTGGACACATTTGTGACTAGATCGACTTCTTTATTCTATTATACTCAATGCGTTCTGTTATACTCATGTTTTCTTCTACTTGAGTGCTACTCATTTTCATTCTCTTCATTGTTTCCGTTCTGTTACACTCATTCTTTGCTATTGTATTCACTGTTCTGCTATACTCTATTGTTTTCTGTTATAATTTATTCTGCTTTAATGAACACCCATTCAATACCTTTCTGCTCTGCTCTATTCTAAACGCTTCTATTCTTATTCTATTCTGTTGTTTTCTAAGCTGTTGAGTTATTTTTATTGCTTTTTTGTAACCTATTTTGTTTTATTCTATACTTTTTTTTGTTTCAATATATTCCATATTTTTCAAATTCGCTCTTGTCTGTTCTGCTCTACTTTATTCTACTGTTATTCCTTCTCTTCTTTTGTTATTTTAAAATTTTTCTTTCTAATCTATTCCATCTTATTCTCTTCTGTTTTGTTTGAGAAAGTAGTTGCAAAGTAGATTTGTTTGCTGCAGATTCTCCAGTTTCCTCTGTCTTTCTGATTCTACCATCGCTTCGTTGTCATTTATTAGTAATGTTCCATTTGAATATCACTGGTAATTCAAGAGAATCTTAACATAAAATGTTACCACTCAAGCCTAATAATATTTACTGTATTTGCTGGAATGAGCTGTGGCCTCTCCTTTTAATCTCACTCCCGTTGACCCACATTTGTCTGAGTATACGTAACTTTCGTCACAGAGGCGGTGCTTTATCTGTGACGTGCCTCGAGGCTCGATTCAGAGGAAGGAAGTTCACAGTTTACGAGGTGGCGCAGCTATGCAATTCGTTAAGCTGTCACACACTACACAAAAGTTTATATTCTCGTTCTGTAGAAGTGTTCCATTTATCAGGAAGTCTGAAAGCATTTCCTCGTTCATTTCTACCCTAGACTAGTGGAAAAATAATACTTTTTCGGTCTTTATTTTCAGCAATATGCCAGTAATACAGCAAAGTAATAATGTAATTAATTAAATTAAAATTGTATATAAGACATCAACATAGAAAAATTTAATACTAACTGAACAAGATATATAAGTAAAGTAACAGCCGATGGGAAAAATTGTTATGATTAATTCTGCAATGCTTGGGAAAAGTGGCATAAGTCAGTTTCAACAAATATTTTTTATTAATTTATTGACAACTTACGGAACATCTGCTCGCTTGGGAAAAGAGACATAAGTTTAAGTATTTCTCCCATTACAATAATTCATACAGAAGAAAATCAAATCGACATAAACCAGTGTGAAGACAGTTTTTTTCCTTCTCTTGTAAAATAAACATTTTTGACTTGTGCCACTTTTCCCGAGCACTACAGAATTGGAAATTGTACAAAATAAAAAGGGGGGAAAAAACTGAATTATTAGAACTCAAATAGGGTCTTATATAGGGTGAAAGGAACGTGTCACACTCCTTCTCAGATATGGTCTTCTAGGAGCATGATGAAGAAAAAATATAATAAAATTTTGTTCCTCTGCGAACAGTTTTCCAAAAAAATTCATTTTTTTTACTGCGGATTTCCTTAATTAAAAAAAAAACGATTTTTTCTTCGTATAGTACTGTACAGTAAGTTATTTGTGAACATGTTTAGTAGTAATTTACACGTAAAAATAGGTTATAGACCTACAGGGTGGAAGTTATATAACTGCTAAAATTCAAGAAGGCAATAAAAATTATAACAAATAAAGAAACATATTATACATTTTGTAATTAAGTACATGGTTAATTAGAAAATTAGGCTAAAAGTCTGCGTAATTTGGCAACAGCGCACCGCCGGCTCACGTACGAATAGACCCACGAACTCAGGTCTGATTAGTAGCATTCCGTCCCCTAGTCACGGCAGTAGGATTTGTAGACTTCCTAATGACAGGAAAAATCGATACGTGTTAATCTTATTACGGTACTTAATTTTGCAAGAAAACCATCCATTTTACGAGTATTTACCAGTTCTCTAATAATAGAG